>NC_133231.1:26148941-26452691 GCF_040436345.1 Pagrus major | reverse complement strand
GAGAAACTCCAGCTGAGTCTTAATTCATCGAGTGCTTGTGTGAGATTGTAATGGCGCAGTTTCTTGAGTGCAGTCTTTAGTTTTTATCGATTGACCACAGAATTAAGTAGTTGATGCGAAAAGAGTGGACTATTGATCGCTTTCTCAGTTGTATTCAGGCACGAAAACCAAACGTTTGCTGTGGATTCTTTGAGTATTTTAAGTGTGACATGCACATTAGCGACGCTGCCTGAATTTAGTTTATTTTTTAATAGTGGAGAGAGAAAAAGAGTACACAACATTTTTCTTGTTCACATCTTATAATAGTCTGTGGTCTGCAAACTGAAGGGTGGATAACTTTGACAGAGAATATTGCCACTTCTAATCCACTCCAGGAAAGAAGACATGGAATGAAGACAGAGACAGTCCTGCTCGTCTTTTAAGGGGGAACATCTTAAACCTTGTATATAAAACCACCATTAAAACAGCCTCCCTTATCCTTATCATCAGCCGCTTTTATAAGCACAGCTATTAACTGGATCTCTGGAACATTTCAGATTCCACATAGCTTAATTCTCAATTGACTCTCCCACGAGATCGCATTGTGAAAGCACAAGAGGATCTTAAAATCTGATCACTTCAGAAAACATGTCTGCACTTTTTAAAGCAACACAGAGCATTGTTTTGGACCTTCAGGCGCAGGACTATGGAAGACCATGGGTTAATAGTAGCTCTTCCATTTTGAACCGAGGTGAACCATGTTTCGCTTGAAGGACTGCTTTCTACAGAGCGAACATGGGGAGCGATACCTCTCTCTCTCTCTCTTTTATACATTCATACGGGAGCTATGGTGTAATAAGAAGAGGGAGGAGAGTCACAGACTATGATGAAGATTCAAGCATGAAGGCATAAAAAGGAAAATATGCCACATCACAGAAACTTTATCAGAGCACTTAAAGCCAAACCATTGATACTGCTCCCCTGGAGTATAAGCTCAAAGCGAATACAGTAAATCTGCCGCACACAGAGAGCAAAGTGTGCAGACAGCTGATATCTCCGAGGCTTACACTTGTGCAACTTGTGTGATTTTTATCATCAGACCACACAAGGATGAATTAAGTAGCAGATCTGGATTCTTCCGAGTCAGTTTTACTCACTATTTACTGAGCCAGACCATGGTGCATCGTTTGGATACATTTTTAATTTTAATTCACCTATGAGCAATGAAAAAGAAAAGTGTGACTGCCAAGAAACACGGTCTCCGGCCATCGTATTGGATTGATCAGACTACACAATCTTAGCAAGCTGACAGCATCATGTGACAGTTGATCTAAAATTGACTCCTGTGTAAAAGTTTTCACATTGAGATACATCATGTCGGTGCAAATGCAAGCTCAGGTTCTGCAAAAAGGAGCGTACGTGATCCTGAATTCACGACTCCTACGTAGGCTTGAAAAAAATCTCTTCATCCGCAGAACGAAAAACACTTAGCGTCGTGTTTCAAGTGTCAGAGATTTTTCTTTCAGAGAAGCCTTAATGTTCTGTGCACAAACTTTACTTTAAGCTCGGAGCAGCTCCGATATCTTGTCGTTTAGACCAGATACAGTTTTTTTTGGTTCTCAACAATCTAATTTAAACCAAAGCCAAATATTGAGTTTAAGGTCAAGCTATGTTAAATCCACTGAAAACACTGAATCCACTTTACTTGTAGCACTTATATATATATTTTTTCTTTCCCATTCGTTGGCTACAGGCTCTCCAATTATTTTTTTGTTGTCAAAATATTTTTTTGGGTAATAAATGATAATAAATATATAGATAATAAATATAAACTATTTATCTTCCCCCCAGCTGTTTGAAAAAGATTTACTTTTTGAGAGATTAGTGAGATTCTATGGTCTTGATTGTACCCGTCATAGTAATAATCTATTTTTAACTATAATCCATAGCATATTAAAGTCTGTGATGCAAGAGCCATATCAATAATAATATATGAGATATATATGAAATTCTATTGAGAGTGAGATTATAATTATTTTAACCTTGCAATAGCGAACCTTTTAGCAGGAGAAGCGCAATAATAGATACGATATCTCCACGTGTACATGCAGGATCCTGCTGAGGTATTGTTGTATGCATCTTTGTGTACATAAAGAAACTTTTCTGCCAAAATCTTCTACCAGGTGCCACAACGCAGTATCGAAACAGAACAAAAATAAAGACCTGGAATACTGTAAAGTGCAAAATAACCACAGAGGCAACGTGACAACAAAGACGTGACTCTTTGACAACAGTTTGTTTCTGCAAAGTGTGTTTTTCTTACGTTTTTTTTTTTTTGGCTTTATCTGTACGGTGTTTGTGAATTTATCTGCATTTTTAAATGAAAGTCTGCAATGGTTATTATTTATGAATTAGAGCGCAAAACAAAAAGATTTTCTCTCTTCTATCTGTATGATTTTGCTGTATATGCTTGGTATTACTTTTGACCTGCAGTCCGTCATTGGTGGTGTCCAGTGACATGGTGATCAGAATAGTCGTTTAAGAAACGCTAGACAGTATTGTCATTTAACTTATGCAGCTACAGTATGATTTAAATATTTATTATTATAATTAAAAGGGCAACAGTTTTATTTTTCTTTCTCCCTCTCCAGAGATATAGATAACATTCTGGTGTCAGTATATCCGCCTCTCTTCTGTAGCAAGAATTTATTGATAGGCTGTATAGATTGTACAACGGCAAAAACTTTGTTTAAAAATCTTGCAAATGAATTCATAGTGGTGATGAGTTTTGGCTTGATGTGTGTGTGATCAATATTGGTCTGATTGACATGGCTTGTAGCAGCAGCCAAGAGTTTATAGTCTCTTTTCTATACAGACCTGTGTCAAATAGTTATAGCAAATAATTCTGAGTTTGTTTTAACCACACTGGCGGGGCGAGGGGGGGGGATCTGCTGCACCAATCAGACGCCGAGAGGTAAGTTTTCAGTCAAAGACACAAACTATACGTCGGCAACACAACAGGAAGTATTTGCAGCTGCTGTTTGATCCAGGTCTGTTGTTTCTTTCCGTTGACTTTACATTAACTTTACATCCTTTGTCTCCTGCCTTTTTTCTCTGTAGCAAAAATATTCAGACATTGTGACCTCATGTTGGTTAGACACACATTGTTCTTGACTACATGTACGACTTGACCTCAAAAGCACACTACTTGAAGAACAACTGGATATGAAAAAGCTTAACTTTTTTTTTTTTTTTTGTAACATATCACCCACATGAATCATTGTCTGCCTCTTGAAGTCATGTCGAAATCTTAATGCTGTATACCCCCATGTTACATTCCATTGTTTTTCGGGACAGTGCTTATATTTCTGTCTGTGCTTTAACAGTATGATTGATTCTTTTTTCTTTTTCCTATTCTCTTCTTCTTTTGTAAAAAAAAAAAAATAAATAACTCTCGACACTGTACATTGTTTATGGAATAAAACATCCAAACGCTTATGTTTGAAACTTCACCTGTGGATTTTCGTTCTTTATTGTCAAACATGTGCTTTCTCTGTGTTCTGAATAAAAAAACATATGAATGTGCTGAAAGTAGCCTTGGGTGACACAATACGACTTGATTGGTGGTATATTTATTCTGCCTCGGTGGCAATTAAATGTTCCTGTCGACTATTTGATTAATGAACACACGAATGACTTTCTTTTCTGGTCATTTTACCCAAACAAATTGACATAAATCTGCAAAGTCGCTCATCAGTGACCCATTATAGAGGGATAATAATCCAGCAGGATGTTTAATCTGCTGTTGTAAAACGGGATAAAAAGTCAATCCAATGAAGTCTATCGTGTGACGAGGACTTTTTTTTTATTCACACTAACTTCTATTTGGCATCCATCACCACCATAACAATACTCACAGTTGAGCCAGTTGGCTGTGTAACTGCAAGGTAACCTTGTGTGAGAACTGTCCTCGAATGACCCCATCTGGATTAAATCCCTGGCACTCGGATAATCACGAGAGCCGGGAAAACCTGCGCTTGTCCGATGGCTCATGAAACATGCAGCAGTAAGCTCGCCCATATCTGCGAGCTGTGTCTTTGAAATGATTAGTCAAAGGATTTTTGCACCAGTGCCTTGGTCAGTCTGTGTTACGTAAGATGGGCAATTCCCTAGGGGATGATCGGGGCTCGGTTACTGAACCATTCACTCCATGAAACTGGGCGTAATTGTTCACAGTTGGCTGTAATTTCTCTTGGAAAACACCTTAAATTGGGTAAAAAAAAAAAAAAAATGCTTTGATGAATCCCATGGGGGCTAGAAGAAAAAGAAGGCTCCACCAGTGAAAATTGGCAGTGCCTCATAAAGCGTGGCTTGGGGTTGCAGCTGCCCTACATTTGCTTTAAACGATTGAGCAGCCTATCGGGTTTGAGACGCAGGTAAACCAAACGCCTTGTCACTGTGGTGTCGTTGAGACAGATGTTGCAGATGCATCTGCTCAACTTCTTGTCGAGTATCATCTTGAATTCACAATACTCCCTCTCTTTCTGTCACCCACCCCTTCCCCCTATCTCTCTCTCTCTCTCTCTCTCTCTTTCTCTCCTTCCAAGACTCATGGCTGTGGAGGATGAGTTAAGGGGAGGACCCATCATTGAGCCAAAAACCAGGATTTTCGCTGATCAGGTCTGTGAGACTGCTTCTTCTCTCGTCGAGTCCGTACGATGGCCCGTGCTGTCTTCTCTCCCCCCTCTTCCTCTCTTTTTTCCCCCGCTACTGTTATTATTTTGTCTGCTGAGTGTCTGTGGTCCCTCTGATTGTCTTGCCCTGTCCCCAACCCGTCCCTGTGTTTGGGTTTGACTGCCATCTGTCTGCCAACACACCTGGGAGCTTTGAAGATCAGAGAGTGTTGCTGTTTGCATTCCTCGGCTCGAGCTACCGAGACTCTAGCTGGGTCTGTGAGCATATCTCCGCCTGTGGTGATGACCATGTTGCCAGTTTCTATTGTTTTGTCGAGCATGTCGGGGTTGAAACTCATTTTCACACATGATGCGGAACCAGACTTACTCTCAGATTATTGAACAGCTGAGCCCCAAACACTGCGTGGTGGTGGTGGTGGTGGTGCTGTTGTGTCTTCAGGAGCTTCCTTCTTTAGTCGCTTTTCATTCCATGCTCTCAACCCGCCCCCTTTCTTATCCTTTCAAATTAACTAGCCCACCTCCAAGCATGACTCATGCTGTAAATATAGCGTGTGAACGCACACTTATATATTATATCATACATATATGTGTTCGTGTGTGAGAAGAAATGCTACGAATGGAAGAGGTAATGACACCGACTACTCAGCTCATTCATATGTTTGTCCAGATCCGTTTGTTTTCATCAGAACCAAAACGCTCATGTTCATGCTGAAATAATCCTTCTTTTTCTCTGTAATTTATTTCTGGTAGTCAGCAGCAGTGGTGGTAGAGGTAGTCAGATCTTTTACTTCACTAAAAGTAACAATAACGTCATGTAGAAATACTCTTTGGTGCCAAATGATGTGTCAAAGGTGCAACATGCAACTTTTTTTACGCAAACCCAGCCGCCAGATAAATGTTGGCAAAGTACGTTTCTATTAAACCACAACCAAGTCAAAAGTTTAAGTTTCTTTAGGTTAAAATAAAAATGTTGTCTTGTCAAAAAGCTTATGCTCTGGTTAGGTTTAGACACACTTGGTTAGGGTTCGGAAAACATCATGTAGCGGCTTCAAATACCTGTTTTGGTCTCCACAAGCAGAACTGGAGAATAAATATGTTTCTTTTTTTTCATTTTTTTTTTTTTACTGCCACAAATGCTTGGAAATGGTCCTGACGTGATACGACACATTGTTTACAAATGTCAGTATGGTATGTAGCCTGTGATATGTAAGTAACAGTAGTTTGAAAGAGCAAGTCTGAGTTTTTGATGTGCTTTAAAGCCATTTATTTATATTTATATTTATATAGATTACAGTAAAACAGACTTGTATTTTGAGTTATAGTGGAGTGATAAAAAAAAAGCATCTAGGAGTCACATAGTTCAAGATTGTAGGACTGTGTAACCAATGTGGTGACTAAAAAAGTTACATAGTGCACCTTTTATGCACCTGATAAAGGCAGTTGGGTATGAATTGTATGAAAGTCTTATCTTATATATTCATTTATTTGTTGATTATATATCACATTTTTAATCTGAATGAAAACTAGAATAAAAAGTACAATATTTGCCTCTGAATATACTTAGTTACTTTCCACCACTGGTCACCAGCGTTGCCAGATTTGGCACCGAGTAGCCCAGCTGTCATACTTGTAGCCTGAGGTTTTTTGCTTTGGTCGTGGGATGAGATTTTCATCCATCAGATATAATTATAAGCACATCGACTGTATTTCCATCTGAATACTTAGTATTTTCAAAGTAATGTTGAAGGTCATTTTTTCGAGAGGAGAGGCTGATTCATTAGAATAAAAGCTTGTTCTGTTTGCGTCTACAGCAGCAGCAGCAACACATACATCATAAAAGCTTAGTCGCTGTTAATGATTAGCACAAAATCATACCTGACATTTTCAGCTGACAGAAGCTTCAGAGCAAAACACTGGTGGTCATTATTACAACTAATGTGACAATTATATGTTCTGAAAAATCTGCAGTTTACAACTATATAAATATATGTTTAGCACTAAAAGTTCTCACTACAGTTGTCAGGCTTACGCAATGTAGCCTGTGGTCCAGGGCTGCAACTAATGATTACTTTCATTATCAATCAATGTTTCAATCAATTTTTATGATGAATGGATTAATTGTTTGCTCATTAAAACATCAGAAAGAGTGAGAAATGCCCATCAAAATTTCCTAGAGCCCAAAGTGACATCATCATATCTAAATATAGGTTGGTATGGAGGACTGAAACTGCCAAAATAATACAAAATAATTTTAAAAAATGAAATATGGCTCAGTAAATGAATTAATATCCCAATAAATGCACCAAAAATGAAATTTGTACTATTTTCCCTTTGCATTTTGTAAAATGATAAATAAATAAATGAATAAATAAAATGGTTAAAAAAGGGTAAATAAATAAAATAAATAGGTGAATTACCGTAGAAGCTAATTTTTATTTTTGACTTTTGCTTATTTATTCACCCATTTTTTTTATTTATTTTTTTTTATTTTGGCAGCATCAGTCCTCCAATTGTCCAAAACCCAAAGATATTCAGTTTACTAAAATGTAAGACAAAGACAATCTGCTAATTCTCAAATTTGTGAACCTAAAATCCACACAATTCTTGGCATTTACGCCTAAAAAAATGACCTTAACTGTAAACTGATCATCAATTTTCTCTTGATCGTCTAAACGATTCCTCTCTCGGTCCTTCCAGCTCTTCTGTGATCCATATTGGAATTTCCTATTGTGTTTTCTTTAAGCCCTGTTTGGTGCCAGCTGGATAAAGTTTGCAGCGTAGGACGGTGACTTAAGTGCCATAAAGTGTAGGCAATTAGGAATGTGAGATTTGAATTAGTGCAGATTATAACAAAAAGAAATAGACAAAACAAAAAGAGACTCACATTTACTGTAAATATAAAAGATTCAGGACCTTTAGAAGCCCGATGAATCACGATGAATCTTATTGTCAGCAAAAAAAAGGTGTTGTAGTCATAACACCTTCTATGTGGATGAGCGCACAATATTAAAGCAGTATTGTTATTCTTGTCAATCTGTCATATCCCTTTTCACAATTCAAATCATGCTGTAAAACTCTGCTGATAAACAAAATGACTATAATTTAAAGCTAATATGTGTTTTGATTAAATCACATTAGCGTGCCATGCTAACAGCGGCTATGCTCGAGATTTCCCGACACGCTTTCATTCACATTTCATTTCCTAACTCATCAATTTTTCCCTTTTTTCAACGCGATCCTTAATTGTATCACATAAAACAATGCAAAAATGAAGCTTTGTGTACAGGCAGCATCTTCTGATGAAGAGACTGAGAAGAATGACCGATACAAAATGTAATTCCTTCTTTATAAACAAGTTAAATACTCAGTTTGAGGTGACGACTTGTTCGTTATTCTCGGCGAACAAAGAAACACAGTTTTAAGAACCAAATAAATGATTCGTTTAACAAGCTCGTAAGTCTAAAGAACTGTTAAGAGTAGCGTTAAAGGGTTAAATGCCAGCGTCGAGCAGCAACACACAGCTTTATATCTACCGGTGACAATTTAAGCTCCAATACTGCCTTGACAAAAATGTTTATAGGATTACAGAGGAGCGCACAGCGAGCAGCAACCTGCTTAACATTCAGACTGTGCTGGAGGTTATCTTCAGTGTGCTGGAGTCTCCAGGAGTTTCTAGAGTGCTTTATTCCAACAGCTCAAACCGTACAAAGTGAAATCATAACCTTAAAGGTTTTATGAAACCGTCTGCCTTATTTACTTTATTCGAGACACCTGCCTGACAAATCTCTCAGGCTTTTTTCTTTGTGGCCACAGCAAATTTATAACATTAAAGAATCAAAACAAATCACTGCGAGCTGCAGTGGATGGATGTGATGAGGTGAACATAGTATTATATAATGCAGTCGAACACAATCGAGACTTAGCAGCCGTGTGAACAGTCCTGTGAGGCGGTACTTTGGCGCAGAGTTGCTTTGAGCTAAATGCTAACGTCAGCATGCTAATATACTGACGTTCAGGTGTAATGTTTACCAAATATTTAACAATAACCACAAATGTCAACCTCATGGGTGCTAGAGGAAAAGTCACGGGCTCACCAAAGTCATCCAGTTCACCCAGAAATTTAAATTCAGTCATTATCTACTCACCTCCACGCTGATCGAAACAACAACAACAACAACAGCTCATCCGGCCCAATCCAAGTCTTTGTTCGGAAAACCAAGTTCCAATTTTATTTGTAGCAACGTTATTTGCACCCTTTTTTGAGCCGAAGCCTTCACCGTAGCCGCAGAGCTAAAGTTGTTAGCGTGCACCCCATCTGAAGTGGGTGCACACGCTCAACAGTGCATCAAGGTTCTAAATAAAGTCTGTTCAAATTAGTTTGGGATCTCAGGGCTTCAGGAGCCATATGGAGCCCTTTTAGTGCTCTAAAAAAAAAAAAAAAACAAGTCACCATCTACTTCAGTTGTTTAGGAGACTGCTGCAAGGCTGTTTTGCTGTGAAGCTCCAGAAATGTCTTGTGGACGACAAAACTTCCCTCGACTCAATCTGCATGAGAATGAGTATAAATAATTAGAGATTTTTTATCATTTTTGGGTGAACTGTTCCTTGAATCGTACACTGTTATGTGTTCGTGACAAATAACAGTTGTTGAGATGTTTCACTGTGAATTAATCAACATTGCATGGCTCAAAACTGTCTGACTTAGCCTGGATAAACATAATAAACCTGCGTCACAGGGCCAATGGATTGGATTGGATTATATAGCACAAGTGTTTGTTTGACATATACTGTCTGATACTGGGGAAGAGATGCCACGAGATAATATTCCATTTAGCTGGAATGCTCCTTTAATCTACATGCAGCTCTTGGTGCTTGTTGCAAAAAGTGGACACTTTTTGAAGCTGTTCATAAATTATAGGTCCGTTTTGTATTTCAGCTTCAGAGTCTCATGAACCTCAACATAAAACACAAGCAGACATTTAAGTCCCGTGTGATGACATTTCACCTTAACGGGTGAGACTGGTGCAGGGGGGGAGTAAACTGATAGGTAGTGACGGGGGGAGAGGCATGATGCCATCGTTTCCTCAGGCCACTGCTACGTACTAACTTCCACAGCAACAGCCTACACTTAATTAGAGCTCACGTAATAAAAACAGGTGCAGGATGCCATGACCCTTCACACAGCGTGCACACAGGATTAACACACGCTCCATACCTTTATGTTACAATTTCTCTGATATTAGAGGGACATAAATGCATCAATAACTGCAGCGTAAGTAGATAAACATGCACTTCAGCAACAGATAAGGTAATAACTGCCAAATAATGTTACAGGTTTTGAAAAAGTCTTAAAAAGATGTGATATCAGGCCTTGGAAGTTATTGAAAAGTCCTGAATTCCATTCAAGGTGGTCTTGAATTATTATCATAACTCTGGTAACGAAATGTCGTGGTAAGTAGGTGATAATTTACAAGCAGCATATTTGAAACTGTCTTTAAAACGACCCACAAATTACCACAACAATGACCCCAAACATGATTTAATGATAAATAATATTCTGCTATTTTCCAACAAGCAGTTAATAAATAACGTTAGACAGAAACTAGTTGGAAGTTTCCCGAAAATATATCAAAGAAATGACCAGCTATTAAATAACTGTGTGTTGGAAAATAACAGATTTGTATTAATAAATCATTTTGGGGTAGTTTCTAATAGATTGTGAGGTAATTGGGGAGTAATTTCAAAGAAACTTCAAATATATTACTTGGTAATTACCACCGATGTACCATGAAATTTCCTCACCTGTGAAATGTGTTACCATCATTTTTTATTCCCGCCTTAGACATTAACATTCGTCACCTTTTGACTGGTACGGCTGAGAAAAGGGCTTTAAATCACACACTGTGTTATTAAAAAGGTCTTTCAAATCCGAAGACAGCAGAAACCTGTACACGCTAATCCAATAAATGACATCACATTATTACACCAACAAATTCATGGTCCAATAACGCTGACTAATGATTTAACAGATTAAGGTTAATACATTATGAATTGACATTGAACAGCCCTCTTTCAGCGAGTCCGTGCCAGTTAAACAAGTTGAATCATTTATGAAGACGTCCTGGTATATTTTTTACAGTATCTGGCAGTTACTGCTCATTATCGGTTGTAAAACTGAAACGCCTGTTATCAGTTTTTTTGTACAGCCTTTTTTAGATTTTGTGAACTCTTTGTTTGATCAGCAGCCATCAGCGAAGTGTATTTAATGAGGAAACCGCTTCCTGCGTTCGCAGTGACATTAATCATATCGATGTTTCATTCATAAGATTTGATTGCGACTCTTTTATCTGTTCTAATTGTTGCCACTTCTTGAATGTTGGTAATTATTTGGAGCGTGTGTGGTGCGTTGTGAGTTACAGTAAAACCTGTTTTCTTTTGGATATAGTATATTAATGTGAATATTATTCTGTTTTATCCAAGTGTGTATATTAATCTTTATGTGGTAGACGATTGCATGTTTGATAAGCATGTTTTTCTAACCTCTGAACCAGGAAACATGCAAGATTCAGCTTCCCAAAGGCTATAATTGAATTAACGCAGCTGCTTTCAGATGCAGATGTCGTTTTGGAGCGCAGCGTTAACGCCTCGCCCTGAGCATGACTTCTGTTAATGACACACAGCATGGCACGCTGCTTTGATGCTTTCAGGCTGTTGGGTTTGTCCGATAATGTTGCGCGTGTATGGTTGCCATGATGTATGTGTATGTAAATGTGCGTTAGTGGGCAATTTTTTTTGTGTATATTTATGTCCTTTTTTTCCTGTTCACTTTCTGTTCTGCATTGTGTTGTTCGGGTGGCTGTTGATTTCCTCGACCCTCACCGCCCTTCTCAATCCTCCCCACTGCACACAAACCTTCCCTCCTTCTTTTGCTGTCCTGCTTCCTCCTCCTGCCTCCTGCCTTCAACCCTCCTCTCCTCTTCCTCTCCTCTCCTCTCCTCTCCTCTCCTCTCCTCTCCTCTCCTCTCCTCCTATGTTGATGAGATACGGTGATTTCTCTTAGGGGAGGCGTCAGTCCATCCTAGTGCAGCCCCGTCTCGCGCCTGTCCCACCCCGAGTAACCAGGTAATAAACAAACCGGCAAACTCTCACTCTCCATCCATATCCTGCTGCCTCTTTTCCACTTCTGCTGTTCTCTATGTGCGTCCCTGTCCATATGCAGCACCCTGTGAACTCACTGCAAGCCAACACACTGACGGGCCAACCTTACTTTCCCATTTATCTTCCAGAAAAAAGAGGCCTGTCACAGAATATTTTGGACAGAGGTGCTGATGGCTCTGAAGGGCACGCCTCCACGTTGAAAGAGTGACAACAAAACAGGATTTAAATGTGCACTAAGTCGCCAACTTGGCAGCGAGAGGCGTTCATCTGAAATATGTCTGAACTGTAGTGCCCATAAATCATGTGGTGCATTATGCAGACTACACTCAACACAGCACCGGGCCGACCTGTGATCACTTCTTACTCAAGAATACCAGATTAATTTAATGCAGGTGAACGAGAGTTTGGACTGAACACAGTTTCTACCCTTTAGAGAAGGCATTATCACAAAAAAACACAAGGAAACAAACAATAATTAACTCAAGATAACTGGCTATCGTGTTGTCCTTTAAGCAGACACCTAATTTTACAAGCTAGCCAAGTTACTTTAGCTAACTTTTTAGCACACTCATGGTTTACGTGAAGACCCATCCTTAAACCTAAACGAATGAATGGGTCGATTGTCGGCTTCTCCCAAAGCGACATCGTTCCAGACCTGTCGTACGATCGCAGTGTCCTTGGTTCGTGGTTTGGGTTAACATCACTAGGTTACTCCTGTAACTTTTGTTACTAACATACCTACATTACCTAAGTAACTTACGCTATGTAATGTTTGTCTTGCTTCACACTGGATTTGATCAGCAGTCTCGTGTATGAAAGTCCTCCTTCTCCTTATGAGGATCTTCAACTCTTTACAGTACTTGTCCACACTTCCTCCGTCCCCGCTGTAATAATTAAAACAGCCACTAGAGGTCGCTGCCTAACACTAAACGTATATATGTGTCATAATAAGCTGCTGTCATTTTCGTGGGTTGTCGGTTCAGGAAAAGCTGTTTTGCCACATCTGGTTTTGCAGGTAAAAGTCCCATTAATTGTTGTACGATTTCTCATAAACAGAAAAACTACGACTTGTTACTTTATTTTGGCAGACAGAAAGATGTTGTAACCTGCTGTGGATTCGTTGTCACTCTCCCAACACTCTCACTGCCACTTTGCGTCCACTGGTAACTCTGAAAATATTCTGTGACAGCGAGTTTAGGGTAGTTTATTTCAGATTTGACATGAATTAGGATGCTCCTTCACAACATAGCACACGCCTTGGCAGAAATGTATAGAAACAGAAGCGCTACAGTCGTTTCAAAATATTTAACATCGACTGTTTTGTGTGTGTGACTGTTGCAGCGCTTTACAACTGTAACAATGAAACTGTCATTCAGACGCACAGTTCAGTCATAACCAGCAGTCCACAGACATAATATATGCCAACGTTAACATTATTGAATACAAATGATTTTCATGTCATATACGGAGATATAAATGCAGAGAAATACAAAATAATCAATGAATACCACTGATTCTTAAGCTCCGCTATCTTCACATGTTGGCATTTGCAAATATTCAACTCCACCAAAGCCACCACATTTTCTCACTTGAGCTGATTAACTGGGAATTTATTAACCAATATAATCTTAACCGTTGAAAGGTTGAAGGGTCGAGGTTAAGATTAGTTTGTAAGATATACAGTATTACTACACTGTGTATTATGTGCACTTATTACAAACAGGACGCAGATTTCCTCTGGCTGTTACAAATGCACAATGACGAGGCATCAGTGAAAGAACAAACAGAAAATCTTTTTAAGCTTTACGTTACTTTCTGCCAAGAAGCTACACAAAAAATCCAATAAAAGAAATTGCACACAATCACATTTTATGGGTCCGTAGACTTCTGTCCAGATGTGTGCACATTAACACACAAGCTGTTACATTTTGTGCCTGTTTACTGGTTAAACATCTGGTTGAAAACAGGCCCAAACGTGGAGTTTTCCATCCCAAATCTGTCCAAAAGTCTCTGGATTATTGTGTGAATTCTCTTTTATTAAACATTTTTGTCCCCCCCTCTCACACAACACATGTTTTCCTACACACATGAACTCACATTTCCATTCAGCTTTTTTTCATCCCTCCCAGCACGCCCTCAGACAAAACAACGTGAATTATGGGGAAATCTCCGTATCTGACCCGATCCTTCCCTGACGAACACTGATTAATGTGCATTGATGTGTATTGTGTGTTTTTCTGTGTCTTTCAGTGAGTCTGTGTTTTTCTGATATTTATGTTTGTGTATGTGTTTGGCACCTGGGCACATTATTTGGTTGAATGGTGGCGTATGGAGCGTCTGATGATGTGTGACATGCGTATTTTTTGTTTTGTTTTGCGTCAGAGCTCTCCACCTGGCAAGCTATAGTCATCTTAAGCCATATATAAATATATATATCCATATATATATCAAGTTATTTAACCAACACTTACAGCAGGTTTTTATTTCAAACGTGGAGGTGAGAGAGATTTTTCAGTTTGCTCTAGACATCCACATCAAATTGATTGGAGATTGGAGGAGATGGGTAAGAACCTGTGTGTACGACACTCTATCTGCATCATTACCAAACACCTAACATTTCAGTACTCCGCTAAGTGTTTTGTGTTTCTGTCTCCAGTACGACAATTTTCATTAGCATAAAAAACACTCTCACATCGAGCTGTAATTGAATGCACCAAGTAATCAAAACACTACAGCCCACAGAGAGTGAAGCGAGTTTGGTAAGTTTTTTATAAAAAACAAAGGATGTCAGTAAACATTTTTGCCATGTCTTTGTTCAGCTGCTTGATCCCTGAGTTTAATAGACATGTGTATTGGTCTACACATGGATATTAAACGACACTGTTGGTCGTTGTTTGAGAAGTAATGAAACAAGTGTCGGTGGAGTCATGTTACTGGCATCCTGTAACTGTCTGTAACCATATAGATACTGTAGCTGTTCATAGCACCAGTTAGCAGCTGAAAATGTTTTCATTCATTTTGGTTCTGACTGAGAAGAGAAAACCTGCTAATTCACATCAAATTTGGGGGTAATTTTTTTTTTTTTGTTTTTTTGTTCTTCTTCTCTTCACTTCTTTCTTTTAAGTGAAATGGAAACACCTTCCACTCAGTATGGACACACCCATCAGATACAGCTTTATCCAGTGATAATTTGCTTTTGCTCCTTCTTTGATTCATTTTCTCTACTGGATGCAGACCAAACTCTCCCTCCTACTTCCTGTCTCTCCCCTCTACAGCGTGTCATCCCATTCATATTGCAGTATTCATACTTCTTGTATGTGAGCAATAAAGTGGTATTTAATGTCATACATATTTTCCAATGTTTGATAAAGAAAATAAAAGCTGAGTTAAATTAGCTCTTATACAGAGAGTCTCTGTAATTATGTCTAGACACCACACAGCAAATGTGCCAGGCAAGATCAATCAAGTGCAATTATTTCAAGAGGTTCTACCCTGGTCTGATGGTAAAACTGTGATTTTTCAGCTTTTTAAAATGCTTCCATATTCAAATCATCTTGCTGTAGCTCTTGGATACAGTGAGCGACGTTATGAATAGAGTCCTCATAGTTGTCTATTGGCACAATAACCCAATTGTTTTCTCTCCCCGCTGCTCCTACACAGACGTCAGTGAACAGGACTGGGAGTGAAGGCTTGCTAACACACTTTGAAATATACTAATAATGATTATTGCATTGCTGTTATTCTGCGCCAATGTAAGTAAAGAAAAGATGGCAAAACCAAACTTTGGCGTATTCACTGAGCAAAAGGTCCAACCCGGGGTGAGCACCCGTGCACAAACTCATCCCCTTTTCCACCAAGGCAGTTCGAGGGGCCGGTTCGGAGCCGGTGCCTATTCTTGAACCAGTTTTTTCCAAAGAACTGGCTCTTGGTCAGGAAAATTGGTTCAAGAGCAGCACCACACTTTGCTGGTCTGGAACAGAGAACCGCTTACTTCAGGGGCTGAGGGCGGGATTATCGACTAAGGACCAACTAAAACCTTATGAACGCCATTTTTTAAAACTAGAGCTCGTATCGCTTTTAGTCTGACCTGTGCAGAGAAGATTAAACAAAAGCTTTCCACTGCGGATTGATATCTACAGACGCCCTAAACGGTCATGAGTCAAACATATTATTTCCTCTGTTTTCCTGTGATAACGAGTGCAATTTTATTTGTGATTCTTTCTACAATCCCAGAGCGTCATTATTTGACGAGTTGGGAATGAGACTCAAAGATCAACTTTTCTTACAAATAGCGCCTTTAACAAGTGTAGCAGCTGATTGAAGCTGAAAATGTTGGATCAAAAAATTCATCAAAAGTTCATGTGGTTTTCTTTGAAACTCCCAAAACCAATTCCAAAGAGCAGTGTGATTGTAGTGGTCCACTCTTATGAATCTTGTGAAACTGGGAAAACAACATTTGTTGTCTCGTGAAAATGACAACTTACAAACAACAAATAAAAATTTTACTCACTATCACAGGAAAAAGGAGGACATAATAAGTTTGACCCATGACAGTTTAGGGCTTCCGTAGCTATTAACATAGTAGAAGCTAGATAGCTAGCTAAAGGCTAGGGCTTTAAAAGGCTGACATTAGCAGCCAAGGTTCAGTGTTCAAAAGAATCAAGACGTGGGAGGTAATTACCTTTCTTCTCAAGCGTAATTGCCGTCCATAGCAATCACGATGAGCTGCACAAATGTGTTGGACCGGTCGTGTTATACTGTAATGCCAATGTAGGCATGCAACACCAGGAACTACTTCTGTAAAATGTCAATGTAGTCGTTCCAAAGCCATGCCGGGAAGTCAGAGACGTATACAGTCACATAATGACATGACACCACGGTTCTTACCAGCACTAGTGTTAGCCCAGAACTTGGCTCACGTTGGTGTGACAGGGGCTGCGGCCGATGGGTTTGGGTCGGACATTTTGCTTGGTGAATCTGACAGAGGTTTGGATTTCTTGCCATGCTATAGGATGCACATTTGCTTTTTTGAATTTGGCTCTGAGCTCTATGTGGCTTTGTGCATGTTCTCAGTAAGAGGCTGATGCTACAGTATGTGCTGTTAAGATATTTTTAGAAGCCATGATTGTAGAGTTCTTCTATCTTTTAAAAATACTTTCAGCTACTCGAGCTCGCACATTTACGTAAAAAAAACGTAGTGGATATTGATCATGATTTGTACTCATTGGCAAAGAATGACTCACTTGACTTTACTTTTCCTGACACCCGACAAACACCCCCCTTTGCTACTCATCCCGAGAGGATCAGGACCATTTGAGCTCAAGAGTTTTAATTCCCCTTCATCCCCTCTTTCCCTGTGTCCCTTTTCCTGTGCTGCCATTTCTATTGGTGTACGTCATGCATCAACTCTGTGACTCATTTGGCTCTCTCTTTCTCCTCTCTCTGTCTCTTTCTTTCTGTCTTTCTTTCTTTCACTGTGGTTCTTCCAACCCCTTATCACCTCTTTTTGTTCTCTAATTCCTCCTTACTTTGCTTCTGACATTGCTTTTTACATGTACTCATTCCAACCTGCTTCTTTGTATTCGCCGGTGTTGATGTTTTCCACTTCCACCATCACAATCACATCCTCCTCTGGTGATTTTTTCCTCCTTTATCCCATCTGTATCTCACTATTCTTACTTCCTCCCACACTGTCACACCTCTTCAACATGTGATTTTTTTCCCTCTACATGTCACGTTATCTGCCTTGATTGGACATCTCCTTTACGACTCCTCACACCCCTCCCATCGCTCATTGAATGGCCTCTCTCCTACGACCACCTCTCCCCGCTCCCACTCCTCTTTCCCCTCCCCTCTCTCTCTATCTCGCTAGGAGGACCAGCTTTCCTCCCTGGGTTCTGCAGACCCCGGTGTGAAAACTGAAGGTGGAGGGGGAGGAGGAGGAGGAGGAGGAGGAGGAGGAGGAGGAGGAGGAGCGGTAACCGACGATCAAGGCCTCAGAGTCTCTTCCTCGGCCATTTCCTCCGACAGCTCGCCCCACAATGGAGTCCTCCCCCAAACTGTAGACCCTCCCTCTCTACCCACTCCTCATCAGCATCCTAGTCAGAATGGAGAGCTCCGTGGCAACAAAACATCCTCCCCCATGACAACCTCACAGGCAACCGGAACCAGGGCAGCAGCAACTACAGGCATAGCAGAAGAAGGGGGAGTAGGTCAAACACAACACTGAGCCAAATCAGAGAGAGATGACACTGTCCCATTTAGCGAGACAATGCTTTGAAAAAAAAGAAACGATAGATATTCTTAATCCCGGGGCAAGAGAGAGAAGAAAAAAGTGCGCGGGAGACGAGTAGCAATCATACGGCTACTGTACAGTGCATAACACATGAACACACAACACAAAGGGCTCTTCAACGGACACTTGTTCTCTTGACGCTCACGTGGAGCTTCAGTTAGTATCAGTCTTGCAGGACAAGATAATGATACCCTGTAACGCGCTGTTTGAGTCGGTCAAACAAAGCATACCAAGCCGATATGTGAACATCCGCTCTGTGCTCTCATCGCCTGTCCGTGGCCTCGTGAGAAAACAAACACATGTAAGGAACAAAACACTATAGAATGTCTTGCACCCCAAAGACTTCATAGTAGCCATTAGCAAAGTGCTATAAGCCAGCTTATAGTCACCCTTGACTCCCATGGATGTAGGTGCATTTAAATATATCCTGAACAACGCCAGGCTGCAAATCGTTTAGGTAGAGACGTGGTGATGTAGTCTGGCTTTTCTTAGTGCCTTTGAGTGTTTTTCAACAGGGTTTTCCAATAGAGGTCTGATACAGAGGTAACAGATGGAGATCCAAGTTAGCTTTGCTAGTCAAGAGAAAATGATCTGTGGGCTAAAAAAAAAAGAAAAAAGAAATAAGTCAAAGACACAAGATCGAGCGTCGTAAAAAGGTTTGAGTGACGGAAGACATTTTTGGGAACTTTTCTTTTTTTTTTTTTTCAATCTAAGGGACTTCTTGTTTTTTTGGACTGAGCTCGTGCAATTTTTCTCTTCTCAATCTCAGAACCGATATGTGATAAACTGGTGCTAAACAGAAACAAAATGGTGCCATTTTCCAAGTCAAATGTCTGTGTCCTGCCATAGCACTGCCTCTTTCATTGATTCATTCACTGTCTCTTCTCTCTCTCTCTCCTGTGATTTGTCTTTGACAGGACTTTTTTCCTCCCCCCACCCCCCCGATATGTTTTGTACATGTCTTTGTCTTTGTTCTTTGTGCATCCTGTTGTTGTTCCTATGTCTGACGGGGTTTTGTTGGGGTTTCCATATCTGTGTTTTTTAGAAGCACCCTCCTCCAATCTCTGGTTTTATTGACAGTAAATAAAAAAACGGCTCCCCGGCTCAAAAAATTGATGGATCATCTTTTGAACGGGTTATTGCAAATTTGTGGGGACCGAGCCCCAGAGTGCTATTTTCAGTTTACACGGAGCACTAAAAATTTTTTTAAAGATTGAATGAAGCTACTTTGAATGAAATGAATGAATGGAGTTTATTCCCAGTTTTAAGGTTTGTTTCTTTCAGTTAAAAAGTGTTGGTCCATTGTGTTCATGTACGGAAGATAAATGGTGCCAATATCGGTACTTTTTAATTAAAAAAAATCAGTTTTCTCTTACAATTTTTGGAGTGCTTACAAACACAGATTAGTAATAGTCCCCTTATGTTTTTGATTTGATGCACTTGAACCACACATTATTAAAGTAAACATCGCCAGCATGACAAGATAACAAGGATCATCTTCCCAAATATGTGTGAAAAAAAACATTTTAACCATTTAGGGTTGCCATTAAGTGCCTGGGATAAATATACTGAGCATCCTTTGGCCAGTAGACTAGCTAGTCATCGACCAGATGCACATTTTAAAGCCTTGCTTACGACACTAAGAATATATTACACCCCTGATGCTTTAAACAATTCAGTGAGAACATGCTTTTCGTGTTGTTTCCATACTTTCAGGTTTCATTTCAAAATGAAAAGAGTGGCATCTATCTCTAATTATAATCAAATGACTTTTTTTTAGAGCAAACTGTTTTAATTTACGGTCAATTTTAGAAATATTGTATGATGTATTTTTGAAATGAACTCTTCCGTTTGTCATGTGTCAAATGCTGAAAACACGAGTCTTTGAAATGTTTGTAACGTGTATCCATTTTCCTTCATTTTGTGTATGAACTGTCTGTTGTACGGTTCGTCTGGATGTGAATATGTTTCTTGTCTCTGTAGCCTCACACACACACGCTGGTGTCGCTCTGCAACAACTCAGCTTGTTTAAACGTGCAGGTTGAACCAAGACGAGTTGAAGAGCTCCACCTCAGCTTTGTGTCGGCCATTTTTTCTCTTCAGAGAGAACCAACCACTTACTTTACAGTGTCAGAGGTCGACATTGGCCAATGCTAGTACTCTCCAGAACAGTGCTAGCGGATTAGCTCACACTTCCAGTGAATGTTTTAACTTGTTGAACCACCAAATGTTAATAATGCTAGCAGACTTACGCAGGGAAAGATTGTCTTCTATTTAGACAGCTTGTAGGGCTACCTTTTCTTCTTGTGAAATTACTTGTGTATGAAGAATGTTGGATTTAAAGCGGTCTAGGTGTGAACATCAGTGTCTACTCAGAGATGATCCGTGATTGAGAAATTAACATTGCTGTGAAAATACCTCAGTGACTCAGGTAAACAAGCAGTTGCCTCAGAGCTGAACATATAAAGAAAAAAAAAAAAAAAAAACTATAGACAAGAGATGAGTCCAGCTTTGGAAAGACTGCCACCATGCAGCAGATACTCGGTCTCTAGCTATGCTTCAATAGCACCTGATCAAGCACCCTCCCTCGTTTCTTCTCTCTCTCTGTCTCCCTTTTTTCTCCCCCTAGCCACTCTCAAAGCTTCATCGAGGACAATGTGGAACCTAATTGGCTGATGCACCATCGGCAGTCCGCAGGGTGGCATAGCCAAATGTCCAGAGCCCTCTCTCGTGACGCGATTGGCTGACAAAGGGAGAACTTGGGGCATTGGTCCCATTCTCTTTGCTCAAAGGATGGTGCAGAGCCCCAGCGGACCATGTAAGGAAATGCTGGGATTTTTTTTTTTTTTTTTTTTTTAAACTTAACTTGGGCCCTCTCTCTCTCTGATTTGATGACAGGATAATTTTTTTTTTTTTTAAATGTGTTTGACGCCTCTTGCTTGGATCTACATTTTACTTTTTAAAAAGGTAGGCTGGACACGTATTGGGGCGTTTGTTAGCCTGCCGAGCATGCAAAGAACAGCTATGCAGTCTGATCAATCAGCAGAATGGAGGAACACAAAAGGCCAAGGAAGGCACGATGCTCAAAAAATGAGAGAGAGGGGAGGTGTATTGTGGGTAAGATGTATTTCAACGGTGCTTGACTTCTCTTGAAATTTCAGTCAAAGCTGATTTACTTTTCAAAGCATTTATTTCTCTCTCTCTCTCTCTTATAGTCTTTTCAAATTACCCTTTGATTCATCTACTCACTCTTTATCTATCTAGGAAAGCATTATTTAACCGCTTCATTTTTACTCCAGTTTAGACACACTTGATCTCTTTCTCATAGTTTTAGCTCTTCCGTTCCAGTCTACTTTACAGACTTTGATTTTAAAGGAAACTAAATATGCACAGCCTAATACAACAAGTGAAACTGCTTTCAGAACCACAACTCTTGCTTCAGTGAAGAACTTTGAAAAAACCGGACAGAATGTTATTATTTATATTTCTATGATACTTGCTTATTCTTACAATAGTATACGACAGAAAAAGAAAAAAAAAACTCTTCATCAGAAATCTTCCGGAGCAGATATTTATTTCTTGATATAGATAGATGCCTCTATCTAATGGAAGTTCATAAATAATCCATTTTATATGAACCAAGTTTTCTTACTGAGACAATCTTGTGAAGAGAATCATTGCCCTGAAGGACGTTGACGAAAGGGACAAAACTTGTGTTTTACCTACTCCCCTTACAGCAGTTTGCACGTTGCTGTGACCTGTGCCCTCCCTCCTCTTAGTTACACTCATTCGAAATCAAATTACAGAAAAAATAAAGTGGACGGATGTTTTCTTGCCCAACGATCGCCATGGAGCTCTCCATTTACGGACGATGTGAAAGTGTTTTCGGATGAGGACGTCCTTGCGGCTATTGTTTTGTACTCCACTTTCGACTATCTTGTCTGTAGAGTTTTAACCGAGCAGAGGATGAACTCTTGGTTTCAGTGTGGGCCACATTTCCTGCAGTCCAATTGCGGTAAAAAAAAAAAAACTCCCCATTTATTTCTACGGATGGACTCCGCTGACACCAGGCCGAGTTGAAATCCCTGCCAATTTCCACTTCTGACTGAAAAACAGAGAGAGATATGTTAGAGGTTCCTGCTAAAAACGAGTGAATGTGTTTGTATATAAGTGTGTGTACTGGCTAAATCTTTGTGTATATACTGGATAAATGTGTATATATGGTATGTCTATGTGTATATACAGTTTGTTTGTATATGCAGAGTGTACAGTTATTTTTTCCTCTAATGTTTCTCTCTCTTTCTATGAATAGGTCTTCTCAAGTTACCAATACTGAGGCATGGAAAGGTTTTTAAATGTACTGAGCTATCGGAGGCACTTTGTGCGCAGACTTAGAAGTATCAGCAAGGTCTGTCACTTATAGCTGCATTCTTGAAGCTCTCATACAAGAAGTAAACTCACATAATCTTAAGCTTGCACTCATTTTCTGACCAACTAAAAAGCTTTTCTAAGTAGATTTGGGTGACCAAGCAATGTTTGTACATATATAGACTAAGACAATTTTTTTTTTTTTTTCCAGAAACCTCCATCTGCATTTCTTTGAAAAATTCTCGACCTGTTTTTGAGTTCTTGCGTATCTGACTTTCACTTTAGGTTCCTATGGTATATGTTTGCAACGGTTGTCATTCAGAGTTATATATTTATTCCGACAACCCTTATATATTTCTTGAAATTTTGTTCCCCAAATTCTGCCTCTCATGGAGCCGTCTGACCTTTTGTTAAGATTCGGTTGGACTGGCAAATCCTTCCATGAAAGTATACTGTCATTACTGGACATTGCTTGTTTTTGTATAGGTCCTTACTAAATAAGTGTGCCTCCCCCCCCCTTATACTCTTACTAACCTTAGATCCATTAACTCCGCTGGTCACTCATCTTCATACCCCTTGACAAGCCATAGCCCCCTCCTCCTCCTCCTCCTCCCCAAAACTCCTCTATTGTTGTTTTGACAGGACAGACATTTGGGGATTTTGTGTATATTAATGGAAGAGTGGTGTTGAAGAGTGTATTGCAGTTGTATATGGATTTGTTATGAATGTGGATATTCTGATCATTGAATTATTATTGTAATAATGATAATAATTATTGCCACTTTTGTTGATTAATTCCTTTGATGCGGTTGATGAAGATGCCATTGTTCCTTTTTTTTTTTCTTTTGGAATACACCGGAATTTATATTTTTCGGGTGGGTGAATCTGGAGATAGAAATACGTAAATAAATTAATAAATAAACAAATAATTAAATTCTTAAAAAGGTGTGGAAACGTGTGTTTCTGTTTCTCGATGCGCCAGCTTGGAATTGAAATATCCATCCACGTCAAGAATAAAGGGTAAGTATCCTTTATGATCCACTGAAGCTGCTCCACTCACCACGGCGGCTACGTGCACCATCACTTTTTTTTTTGTGTGGCTGGTCTATTTTATTTCTCCAACAGGTAAGAACTACATAGAACGATTTAAAAAATGTATACAATCATTTTTCAAAAGATTAAAGTAAAAACCTGATTGTAAAAGAGGCAATGTGACGCAGCAGAGCAACCTTGTGTGTGTTTTTACATAACACCTTAAAGGATACATACTATGCTCATTTTCAGGTTCATCATTTTATTTTGCATTACTGCTAGAATATGTTTACGTGCTTTAATGCTCAAAAAACACATCAGTTTTCTCATACTGTCCAGCGCTGCAGCTCTCTATTCCCCCTCTGTCTAAGCTCCTGTCTCTTTAATGTTTATCAATGTGCAGCCCATACTTGAAATTACATAGTTAATTAATTCAGTACCAGTTAATATAACAACCCTGCATAACCAACTGCATAATTAATTGGCAAAACTCAACATGCACATGTTGAAGCCAAACACTACACAAAGAAAAACCCTGTTCTGCCTGACAATACCAGCTGAAATGCATGGGGCATGCATTTCAGCTGGTATTGTCAACAGATTTCAAGACTTCTGTTGCTTTCCAAAAACTATTAAACACATCACTGATGCTTACTCTCGCAGTGGGTGATATGTTCCTTTATTACCATGAACACTCCTCAATTCACCTCAGCACTCAGCCATAAGAAATATTTTACATTTTACAACTCATCCAACCTGGATAAGTCAGAAACTGACTGACAGACATGAAGATTAACTATAATAATGATGATGAAATGGCCAATCATTTTGCTGATGGTCTTGTTTGCTGATGTTGGTCATATTGAGGCATCAATGTCAAGTTCAAATCTCCTTGTAGTATGCATAAATCGCAGGTTTTAACTGATTAGTAGTCTCAAACCCCCAAAATATTTAATTTATAATAATATAAAACAGAGACAGCGAGAAAATCCTTACATTTCAGAAGCTGGTACCAGCAAATATGTGGTATTTTTGCTTGATAAATGACTAAAATGACCAGTCGATTAAAAAATAATGTTCCCAATTAACCTTCAATAATCAACAAAGCGAGTAACTATAAATTTATAGGCTGTTGACAAAGTTATGAATTTTAAAGAAACATCCTGTGTCAAGCCAAGGTTAAGTTATTGATGTGCTTTGACGGCTGTGCCTTTCTTCAAATGTTTGTAAAATAAAGATTAATTTGTAGATTTAGATTATTCTCTCTTGTTGCACGGGTATAGTCTTGATAAAAGAATATAAAACACAAGTCTCCTTCAAAAACCATTATTTCGTGTCTGGATCTGTGGTTAGATCACAGGTAAGTTTTTGCATCACGGTGTTTGCTCAACTGGGTCATGTACGTTTTTTTCCCCTTCTTCTCTTGGTGAGCAGAGCAGATCATTTTCTTTACGCTCTCCACCAGCTGAGCTGCTGAGAGTGTGGATGGCGGGCAGGATCTGGGAAACCGGGGACTCGCCTGAATAAAGCAAGCTTGTAATTATTCTCATCCTCCTACACTTAATCGCCTGCAGTTCCTCAGTGGGTTGGCAACTTCTGAGTTTGGACAGAGCATTGTGCAAAAAATTTGCACAATGGAGGAGCCATAGACGGTTCACGCTGTGTAAACAGAACAAAGAGAGCTGAGAGATCCGCCTGAACCTGCTGCAGACCCAAGAATCAAATACATTCATATCATTATTCTGCCAGGTTACACTCAGAAAAATATTCATACGACAATAAAATGAACAATTCTCATTTTCCATTTTTCCATTTTATATCAAATTGCATTATTCTTAAAATGTACTTACTTAACTTAAAATAAACCCAATTACATAGGTTACTGGATAAAACTACCCTTTTCTCCCTGACTGATACCCCATTGGCTTAAATCTTGTCATCCTGTTTCCACATTTCAGGAAATACATAAAAAGACATTAAATTTAGGAAGCAAGCATCTTTCAAAATGCCATTTCTCTGCGACTTCTACATTACATTTAGAGGGACACAGAATAATCTGTGATCTTTATGGACCTCTGTTGGCAACCAGGAGGAATTACAACAACAGAGTTAAAAGTAGCTATGGTCACTGTAGAAAAGGCCTATAACCATACATTATTTATTATTTGCTTATATTTCAGAACCACTTCAAACTTCATATTCAACTTGTCATGCATCCTGTATCTCTATAAACCTTCCTGGCATGTACAGTCAGACACCTCTGGTTAAGTTCCTACCAGACACCCAACAGCGGCCCAGTTCCCAGTAAACAAGTTCTTAGTAGTTTTTTCAGTCAAGGAATAAATATTCTTAAAAGTAAACATAATTCTGCCATTTAGCAACAGTTTTGTCATCAACCTGATGTGTTTTGTGAGGAAAAAAGACACGGAAAGCATGCAAAATGTGGCTTACTGTGGTGGGATGAGGTCACCAACATATCCTAATAAGTATGATAAAAGGTGGACGTAGTCCAGTCGTATAGCATTTAGGTCGATAACAAAACTCTGCAGGAGGGTGAGGGAAATATCTGATAAGAGATCTAATGAGACAAAATAAGTTTAAACACCTGAGTGGGTTGATTTTTAAAGTCATAATGCGATCCGAACGTTTGCCTGATTAGTTTATTTCCAGGTTGGTTACTGAGAGGGAATCTAAACAACATGTTGCAGATGCAGAGTGAGTGGTGGGAGATTATAATAATGAGGGGGGACATAATAAACATAGCATACTTTAAGTACATCATAGAGATGATTTCTCCCTCTAACAAACAGTATTCACCAGTTTTACCACCTGTCTGTTGTAAAAAAGTACCCAAGTCATACTTGAGTAAAAGTAAAGATATCATGTAAAATATTACTTTGGTAAAAATCTAAGTCACTCATACAAATAATGTTGATAATATAAGTCTTGAAATATCTGATATTAGATGTACCTAAGTATCAAAAGTAATTTTCTTGCAATAAATGTACAATAAGTACAAAAAGTGCAACTAAAAATAAATGTTACATATATTAACGTGTGCATACTGTGTTTCGACTGATTATCCGTTCCGATATTCAGCAATTTTCTAATTATTGTGATCAGTGTTTATTTATTTATTTCAACCTGATTGCCTATAAATTAGATTAAATTGAATTAAATTACATCAGACTAAAATGGCTGCGGTGGCTCAGCATGCAATCTGCAAGTAAGCAACTAATTATTAAAATTATAAAATAAATGTAGTGGAGTAAAGAGTACAATACCTGCCTCCAAAATGTAGTGGAGTGAAAGTATAATGTAGCAGAAAAAGGAAATACTCGAGTAAAGTACCTCAAAATTGAAAAGTACCGCAGGTCTGCTGGAGTAAATGTACTTAGTTACATTCCATTACTTCCTGTCTCACAAACAAAATGATTGAAAACAATAAGGTACCATTATTATTATTATCCAGTGTGTTTTATTTGTCTAAAAAGTCTATTTTCTTTGAATTTCTTCATCTGCAGGTCCAGGAATACTGAATGTGTTCATAAAGATGTTCGCAGATGAGGGATCTGTACGCGACCTGGCAACCCCTGGTTCCGTCTGTGGGCACTGTCCGTAGTCTCGCGATATCCAGGCGGTCACTGCCTGATAGGAATAATGGCCGCCTTCGTAGCAATGGCTGGAACGGGGAACAACACAAGAAGCATATCGGAGCGTTTTAGCTGACCAGGAAGAGCATAAATTACAGGGCGCCCCCTCCTACCCGGTTTTCAGAACGGATGGGTAGAGGGGGTCTTGCCAAAGGACACGAGAAACGAAAGAGACTCGGAGGGAAAGGGAGGAAAGCTAACACTATCTTGATAGCTAAGCGCTAGCTGGCTATCAACACGGTTGTCACTGCCGGGGAACAAACCCGAGTAGCCCTGACAACTGGTGTGTCGTGGAGGGAGGAAGGAAGCGGCGACTAAACGCTGGAGCGTGTGAACAAACGACTGGCCTCTCGCTAACATGAGTGGACCGGGCCAGGACAGCGAGCCAGAGGCGAAAGTCCTTCTCATCAAGCGGCTTTACAGGTAACTTGGCGAGGCCGTTTTTTTTTGCGTAGCTAACCGAGGTGCTAATTGGACGTTGTTTCTGTCGGCTAACGTAGCGCTAGCTAATCAATGTTTGCTAACACGAGAAAAGGGTCCATCTATTCTTCCACTCAGCAACCTGTCACGACACCAAGAAGCCCGACCTCGCTGCGTACTTGTCAGTGTAACATCAGCTACATCTCGGCTTTCAGTCAGTGTAGCTCGTGTTAGCGTGTGAAGTCATGATTTAGCAGCGTTTGTCATTAGCGCCCTTGTTACAGAGAAATGCAACAGGAAGGATTTTGGTCGCTAGCGCATCATTTGTTCCTGACAGCCCCCCCCCTCAATCATCAAGACCAGTCATCGTGCTAATGCTTTGTGTTATCCAACGCTTCGCAGGGCTGTGGTGGAGTCTGTGCACAAGCTGGATGTCATCATCGGCAGCAAAGCGTCCTACAGGGAGGTCTTCAAGCCGGAGAACATCAGCCTTCGCAACAAGTATGTCCAGCTGTCTCAGTAGTGTGTGTGAGTGGAGGCAGGCGTGTAATTCAAACCTCATAGGCTACATGTAACCTGAGTATTATCTGACCAGCTGTTCTGAACACAATATGAATCCTCCTGTGCATGAATTTTAATCAGTCATCTCCAGTTCATTCAGCTGACTATCTCTATTATCCTACATGTGTTCATCCCATAGCATCTCTGTGAGCTTATAGACTATATCTCTGACCTGACCTGTGTCCAAATTCTGTCCAAATCAAGTTCAACACATAGCATTTAAAACACCTCTAATGTATCTAAGCTGACCATTTACATACATTTCAATAAAGTCACTCGATTATGTCTCTGAGAAACTGTGCAGTCTGTGTGAACAGGACTGAAGCTGTTACGGTCGTACTGGTTACAGATTAACCAAAAGCACAAAAGAGAAAGAGGAAGTTTGAGGTTAATGTTAGAAAGAGACTAGACCTTGTGTCTGAACAGACACAGCACTAGAGACAGTGGAGATATCTCATCCAGCTCAGAGACTGCCATTGGAGCTCTGTCAACCAACATCCATTTTAAATGATTAGCTAATTAATTGATAAATACTTATGATAATTGTTTATATGTGTCAGTCATTGTTCAATTAAAGATGAGCTTCAAGCTGTAAATATTTCCTGCGTTCCCGTGTGACATACGATAGGACGCCGATTATCTCTGAGTTTTGGACTGTTGGTCTGACAAACATTGACATTTACAAACATCACCTTTGACGTTTCGAGGAAATTTAAATGGGGATTTTTTTTGGTGTGTTTTTCTGACATTTTGTTGACTGAATCTGTTAATCAAGACAGTAATTGTCAGATTAATCAATAATGAGAACGATCTTTTGTGCAGTACAAGGGCATATGCATCCCTGACCCCTCTGGAAGTGGCAAAGTCATTATATTCCATTGTCGACATTATAGGACGACTTTACACCTGCGTTTAGAGGTATCCACTCGTGTAAGAGCTGTAGTTGTATATTGTACTCATCTTGCAAAAGGGATAATTTTGCACCTCAGTGCAAGGTGAGGCTGATGTTATTGTTGAGTGTGATATTATCCTCTTTGGCATTGAAAAATAGATGAACCAAGCAGAGAAGCCGCTCTTCAAAGAAGAGATAATGAGAAGTACTGCATGTACTTGCATAACTGCATTAACATAATCTTGTCATTGGCCGCGCACAAAGTGTGGACTGAGACTTCACAATATTCTGATGAACAACTCTTGACTCTGAGTCATTTTACACAGGCAATGTGAGTCACAGAAGAGAAAGGCACGCTTATTAGTGATGCCACAATATTTCTTTTTGTCGGATTGTACCAGAATCATCAGTTGCCAACAAATTGTTATTTTCACTTTGATTAATCTGCTGATTATTTGCTCAATCGTGAAAAAATGCCCACTGTTTGTATCCTGGTATGTGTTTCTGTTCTGCGTAGCCAAACTTGTTCACGTGAAACTAGGTTGAGTCATTAGTCCACTTGTCAAACCGGTGACCCAACTACCTCCTTAACTTCTGCGTGTGTGTATCTGTTCTTCTTTATGTGTGTTTTTTAGGCTGAGGGAGCTCTGTGTGAAGCTGATGTTTCTCCACCCTGTCGACTATGGCCGCAAGGCTGAGGAGCTGCTCTGGAGGAAGGTTTACTACGAGGTCATCCAGGTTATCAAGACCAACAAGAAGGTAACTCACCCTGCAGCTGTGGAAAGAAATCCTCTGTGCATGTGTCAGCCAAACAGTTTTGCTCTTCTTAGCTGACTTGACATCCTGGCTGCCACTTAAAGGTCAACTCTATTGTGACATCTGCTCTTTTGTGGTCACTGGCACATAACGTATCTCATAGAGTACCAAGAGTGTGTCCATGTCATGCATGGATAGTCCCAGTGGACGAGTGGACTAAAAAAACAAATACATTTTGGCACTTTACTCTTGTATTGGACTAACAACCTCATTGTCCATTTTGATTGTAGCCGGATCTTTTCTGAGCTGATTTCTTTTAGAAAAATGTTTACAGTTTGAGCCAGACTCATACAATAATACAGTACAAGTATGAACATCACTTGAGTTTTAGTCATTAGTTGCATATTTGTTTGTTTAAAACTTCCCTTCCCTTCTTAATTTTGTACATCAAACTCTGTTACCAGGTCTTGGTGATGACTACTATATGTGAAAAACTATACAAAGAGAGAGCCGCATGAAATCTCATGTCAGTATTGGTTTACTCTGAAAACTGCAAGTTTGAAAATGAGTTCACCAGAGCTGTGTAGCTCACTCCTTATCTCTGCTTGAATCTTTAAATAAACAGTAATCACTTCTGGGTAATGTAGGCGTCATGTTTCAACAAGGAAAAAGAATGCAAGGTATATAAAAAATACGATACTTCTGCTTCTAAGCTTACATTTTTACTAGTGTTTTTTTTCCTTAACCTCTTTCTCATTCACTAAATATCTCGCCATTGCTTGTCATTTGTATACATGTATATTTTAGTGTTTCAGTCCAAATGTGAACTGCAGTTTGTATCCTACATAGACTCTGTATATTGTTGTTGTTCTGGTCATATCTCTAATGTCCTGGCTCCTCTTTCTCTTCCACTGCAGCACATCCACAGTCGCAGCGCTCTCGAGTGTGCCTACCGCACACACCTGATCGCCGGCGTGGGTTTCTACCAGCACCTGCTGCTCTACATCCAGTCACATTACCAGCTGGAGCTGCAGGACTGCATCGACTGGACTCACGTCACAGACCCACTAATCGGTAAGAGCTGCAAATTCATACACAGATGGAGAACATTCATACATACAAGCAGCATCTAATGTCTGACTGAATGTTTGTCAGAAGGGTGTGTAACAGTCAGGCTTATAAAACAGGCTGTTTGCTTGTCCCTACTTTAAACAAGTCATTCATTACACTTTAAAATCTTGGTCACTTGGAGACCTTTTTATTTAAATGTTTTGATATGTCACACTGGAAAAAGCACAGGTTTGAATGATGAAATTAATGATGGTGTCTGCCAGCGTCAGGATTCTTGTGTTGTGCTTGATGTTCGCTTTACACTTAAATAGCTTTTTCTGTCCTCTTCTTACTATAACAACTAGAAAATGTTTGCTTTGATAAAGGCCTTTAACACAGTTTGTTTATATTTTTCTTTCTTTCTTTTCTTTTACCATCTTTGCACGATTCAGATTTGCTTTTCTTACGAAATGGCGGTAAATCCCATTCACAGTGGTATTACCAGTGGTTTGAAACCAGTGGATTTAATATTTAAACAGCTCAAACTCTCTGAAAGCGTCCACTGAAAAGTTCGACCTCATTTACAGTTGAAATATAAATTAAAATGTACGTTCACTCTCCAGATAATGAACAGTGTGATCACAACGCTACCTTCACACCAGGTGTTTGTGTCCATTGTCTGAGTTTAGTCTGTATCAGATGTTACTTTGAACTATGCAAAGCAGACAAATAGGTGGAAAAGTGCCAAGATATTCTATTATGAGCACAGAGAAACAGGCAGGTGCAGGGTCGCCCAAGGTTGTGGTATTGTGCTGCGTGCCGTCATACTCTCTGTGGTGTGATACATGCACCTTTTTGCAAATGCATAGCGCAGATTTCATGCACATAGATATGGGGATCCTTATCTTATCATGAGATCTAATCAATACATAGTGTCTACTTGGCCAACAAAAACAAAAACTACACATTAACACCTTAGGAACGGAGAAACAGTGCTGCGAGTAATATCTGGGTGCTGTCTCTAACATTTATTGCTTTCCTGGAATTCAAGCTTGTTCATTTGTTACATAACTCCAAGTCATTTTGCTAAGTGCATCAGCTAAATGCTTGAAATGAAAAGGAGAAGAAGGAGAAAAAAAGCATTGTGTAATTCTTCCCCGCAGGCCGAAAGAAACCAGTGTCAGCCACCCCCAAGGAGATGGAGTGGGCACAGATGGCCTGCCATCGCTGTCTGGTCTACCTTGGAGATCTAGGTAATAACATGATAATAGAACATTTAGAGAACACAATTACTTCATCTCTCTACCCAGCTTGTAGAGGTGTGAGACAGCATGTGTGTGTCATTCAGCGTGGGAAATTTTGGCAAAGCTATAGACTATAACTGGCAGGAGGCCGTTTGGTTGAGTCTTATGTGATACTGAGATGTTAGTATATTGATTGATCCTTGACTATTAACTGAATATTACACCAGCAAATGAAATTCTGTTTTTTCAGCCTAAGTTAATGACTTTTGTTGAAGTACTTGTGCTCCAAAATATGTGGTTATATTTATTTGATAAGCTTGTTATTAGCATTAATTATTACTTTGTTCCTCTGCAGCCCGTTATCAGAATGAGCTTGCTGGAGTGGAGGCTGAGCAGCTGGCAGAAAGGTTTTACCATCAGGCCTTGTCTGTCATGCCACACGTGGGTAAGTGACAGTAACTTTTTTTTAACACAGTGCTTTGCTGTTCCCACAGTCAGTGAGAACCTGGTAAAGTTTGTGTTTACTAGGCTGGAAGAGTCGCAGGAATACTCTGTTCCTTAAAAGTGCAGAGATGTTATTGTCGTAAGTGATGCACTTAGCCACAACACAAACAAATATATGAAATGCCATTATTCAATAGATAGAGAAAGCAACTGAAGAAGGGCGCTGACAAGTGTAAACTCTGTTTGTTACCGTGGGAGAAAGTGATGTTTAGATCGCAAATACAAACACTATTTGGGGAAATGGTTCAACATTTTAGGACACACACTTATTGGCTGTTGCGCTGAGAGTTGGATCAATACCACTCACATCTGTATGGTGATTTATATAGGTAGAGCCAGCCACTGGTTAGCTTAGCATAAAGACTGAAGAAAAAATGGTTCACATCTGTTCACAGATTACAAATCCACCTACCAGCACATGTGACGCTCACTAAATAACATCCAACTTCTTATTTGTTTATTCTGTTAAAAAAAAACTAGTTAAAAAACAACAACTTTTTATAGGAGAGCTAGTTATTTATATAATATTACTGTTTTTATTGTTTTTCCTCAAGTTTTGTAAATATTAAACAAACAAGATATTATACGTTTTATACATTTTAAAGGTGCTGAGAAGTTTGTACAGTGATCAGAACTTTACTTGCGTGTTTACTGATTTATTTATTAGTTTTTCTTTAAATATTTTTCACTCCTTGTTACTGTTATCCTCACAGGACTTCATCAAAATATCAGATATCGTTTCAGGTTTTTCGCATGTGAAGTTATTAAATGTTAGAATTATATTTTGTTTAAAAGATGAAGGAGCATCACCGCCGTTCTGCTGAAATAATTTTGTTTCAAGCATTGCAACGATTTGGAATACACCATCTTTATTTTTTCAGATTGATCAGTGAACATTCGGTAATGATTCTCAACATCAGGCAATTGGAAAATGAATGTAAACTAAGTACTTGTCTGTCCTGTTCACAGGAATGCCTTTTAACCAACTGGGCACACTGGCAGGGAGCAAGTTCTACAATGTTGAAGCAACCTACTACTACCTACGCTGGTGAGGAGTCTTTATGTACAGTAATGTATAATATAACTATTGACCCACAACCCAGTAAGTTGAGAGTATTAACAAATATCTCACCTGTGCTAGCATCCAATCAGACGCCCCCTTTGAGGGCGCCTATGGCAACCTGAAGCGCCTGTTTGACAAAGCTGCCAAGATGTACCACCAGGTGAAGAAGCAGGAGATGAAGAAGCTGTCTCCGTCTCGACAAAGGTGAGGAGGATTCACAGGCTTTGAGAGAGAGAGAAAACGTTGCACACATGAAAGTAAATGACTTCCACAGTGGAAAAATCTAAAGAAATCGTCCGAGAAGTAAAATGAGGAAGCATTTCTGGTAGTTTTGCACAGTTTATTTATCATTAGGATTATTCAGATTAGTATTGTGCATTAAGCAAATAAGATTAACAGATTATTTTGCCACTTGCCCGGAGAACAATGCAGCTTTGTTTCATTTACATAATAACACATAACTCAGCTGTGGTGTGTTCAGTGTGAAAACTTTTTGCAGCAGTTTGCATTGCATTATCATACATTTATAAATCTGTTGTCCACATTTTGGGAAATATGCTTTTTGGTTTATCTGCCAAGAGTTAAGTAAGATTGATACCACGCATGTTAATTCAAGAAGTGCTGGTATGCTGACTTGTTTTATTAATTGCCTCCTGCTTTCGGTGTTTATGTGAAGCCAACCAGCTGCTGGACAAAAGTTGATGTTTAGCGTACAGACGTCAGAGTGGTTTCAGTCTCTTTTAAATATAAATGAAATTACTCTGGAATGAAAATGGCAGAGCAATAGTGAAAGCATTCACTACACCACTGTGTCTCTAAAATGAAGATATTACATTGAATTCTCTTCTGTGGTCAAGAAAATTTGATTGACAAAATCTTAATAAAAATGATATAATTTGCTATGACTTTTTTTCTGCAGATCAAAAGACATTAAGCGCCTCCTCGTGAGTTTCATGTACCTTCAGAGCCTGCTGCAGCCCAAGAACAGGTGAGTGCTTCTGCTGCCCTGCTTTTTTCCCATTGTTTTTAGCCCTATTTGCAGGGTACTAGTATTACCAGGGGATCTCATGTGATTTAGAAAAAAACACCATCATTTGTGTTTCTTGTGGCGCATTTGCTTGTGATAAGCAAATTCTGTATTTTACTCTCATTTACCTACATTATCTCCTGAATGTGATGTCAAGGTTTGTGTAACATCTCTGCACCCACAATATTAATATAGTTGAGAGTTGATAAGCCTACTTTCTGCATGTTTTACGAGCATAAATACACATTTGCAGCTCATTTAGATCAAGTTTAAGATGCTTTGTGGCTGAATATGACACCTTCTGTTACTCCTAACCTTCTCTGTTATCACTTTCCAACTTCAATAGAGCCTATCTCACTGCACAGCTGTCGACTCTTGCTCAGTATTTATGACACGCAACCAAATTTCTTACTTGTTCAGTTAAAATCAAGAAGTACAACCCCAAAAATCACAGACATGCTGATCTGCACGGACAAATATTCTCTCATGACCTCTGTGTTTGGCAAAATATGATATTTAAAATGCGGTGAAATTCTTACTTTACTACTTACTAACATGACCGATTCGAACAGGATTAAGATCACAGACGTCCTCTGCAATATTACAAATTACTAGAGTCCCCCAGGAACTAGTTCAATGAGAATAGGGTTTTACAACAACAGCAATAAACCTCTGACTTCACTGTATTTTTAAAACATCACCATTTTTATGTTGAGACTAGATGAAAACGGTCTGTGTGTCTGAGTGTCAAATTTATCTATAGTATGTGACCTCTTACCTGCACCAGTGATATCAAAGTCAAACATTGTCTGAACAGATGTTAACATTTCACCAGGCAGAGCCTTCGTGCCTGTAAAAATGTTCAAACAAACTGATTTAACTACCAATAAAATGTACTTTGTTCACCTGAACCCCTAACAACAGTGTTGTTCTTGAAGAATTGATTATTTCACCTTGTATTTTTATTGTGTCCTTCATTTTTATAATCTTGCCTTCCCTCCTCTGTCTGCCTGCAGTCTGATGGAGACAGAGCTGACTTCACTCTGCCAGTCGGTGCTGGAGGATTTCAACCTGGTGCTGTTTTACCTGCCACCGCCGACACATGGCGGCGCTCACCACTCCCCCAGCGAGGAAGAGGAGGAGCAGCAGCACGCAGATAGCTCCTGCCCTGTGCTGCCTGACACGCTCGTCTTCAAGATGGTTGTCACTTGTCTGATGGTGGTGCACAGCCTGAAGAGGGGAGGTGAGTGAACCAACAATAACTTTTTTTTTTTTATCCTTCTTAAAAACTGTAATGAGGCCCATACTCAGAGGGCCTGATCAAATGAGGATTAGAATAATTAGGAGAAGAGGAAGGAGATACCAGCCAGACTTGATTTTATTTTTGTGGCGCTGAGCAGTTAACTAGCCAAACGGCCGCACAACTCTCTCCAAAACACCCACTAACGTTGTTCATGTTTGTTGCCATCACAAGAGGATCTGTGATGGATCGACTCCCAAACAGAAATTTGGACACAAACTTGAAATTTAAAAATATAAATCTGAAGAAATACATCTTTAGGTTTTTGATGATTTACAGAAATGTGTCATTTTTATTACAGCCCCACTGATACAGGATTTCTGAGGCCAATATTAATATTTATATTTAAGAACTTAAAACATCTGCTAATGACATATTGGTAGATATTTTCACACAACCAATAACAAACACTTAAATGTATTATTTTTAACAACTTAATTAAATGAAATGTTGTTCGCCAGACATTTAAAAATTGAAGAAATACACTTATCACTACTCTCTGGTGAACAAACTATAGAATAGTGACCCTGTTTCAAAACATATTTCTCTTCATTTATCAACAATTTTACAATACATGTCAGCATATTAATGAACAATACTATAAATATGCCAGAAATAGCCAAGAGGCCAACTTTCGTCTGTAGTTTCTAGCCAGGTTCAAAGTTGGCAACCTAAAATCATAAACAAAGGCATATTGATTACAGTAAAAGACATGGGCAGCAATAAAAGCAGATCAAATTACAGAGCAACGAAGTGAAGACAAACAATGCAACAACAAGCACACACAAGCAAGTACAGACATGACGCGTAAGTTTCATAACAGCTTTGCAAAAACAAACACAAGCAGAGACTGATTTAAGAAACCTGTACATTTATTGATATGTACTGAAAATGCTGTCTTGTGGCAATGATTATTGCCAGGATATTTGTGGGTATAAGTACACATTTCGATGTAAATAATTATTTTGGACTAACAAATGTTGTTTTGTGTCTTCAGGATCAAAGCAGTACAGTGCATCCATAGCTTTTACTCTGGCGCTGTTCTCCCATCTGGTGAACCACGTCAACATCCGGCTGCAGGCTGAACTGGAGGAAGCGGAGAGCCAGGTGCCTCCACTTCACACTGACGCCACAGGTGAGAGAGGAAACCTGTCTCCGTATAAGGAGAGGGGAAAAAAATCCTCACAAGTCAGTGCAGTTTGGGAGGTTTTCCAGCCAGTATCAGGCACATAGATCAGTTCTATCCCAGCGTATCCTATCAGCAATATCCTAGAGGATTAAAGTTCAGGATGCTTTTTGTGGTTCAAAATGTTTTCTGAACTACAGAAGTATTTGAAGGTTTTACAAGTCAAGAGTAATTTAAAGTTAAACACATTTATTCACTCTTTTCGATCTGCTCATTTTCGAATATCCCAGTGGAGAACTTTTGTTTTGTAAAGTAAAATCTAATCTATCTAAGACAAAAAAGCAGTGAGTGTTTCTTCTCTTATCTAGATGACCTGGAGACGAGGGATTTGTCAGCTCCACCGACAGATCGCTCTGATGAGAAGCCTCTACAGAATGGCTCCCTAGAGCAAGAAGACGAGGAGGAGAAAGATGAAGATGGCTGTGAGAGGGTTGGCACCAAAAAGCAAAGCGTGGAAGAACAGCGCAAAATGGAGGAAGAGAAACAGAGACAGAAGAAGAAGTACACCCGCTTGTCTAGACTCCGCCGACGCCGCTGTGCCCGCAAGGACGCTCGAGGTGAGGATGAGAGCGACCTGAGCGAAGGCTTCGAGAGCGAAGAGGATGAAGATGACGATGACGAGAGGAGGGGGCACACTGATTCAACAGGTGGCACCACAACAGGAACCCCGCCCAATCCTCCACCTATCAGGAAGGAGACCAAGAGAGACCACCTGGGCGAGGAGGGCAGCTGGGGGAGTGGCTCAGAGGAAGAGGAGGAGGAAGGAGGAACGGCATTCGATGTGGAGACAGACTCGGACATGAACAGCCAGGAGTCTCGCTCAGACCTGGAAGACATCGAGGACACGGAAAACTCAGACAACTTGGAGGGTCAGGCGCGGGAGCACCAGGACGAAGAGGAAGATGAAGACCAACCGAAGGAAGAAGGAGGCGACAGGGATGGTGACACGCCTCCGACCACTAACGGGCCTCTCCTGCCTGGCGACTCCAGCATCAGCAGTAACCTCCAGGCCATGTCCTCGCAACTGTTCCAGGCAAAACGCTGCTTCCGCCTGGCGCCAACCTTCAGCAACATGTTGTTGAGGCCTCAAGCCTCATCTTCTTCGGGCATTCCCACCCCAACTGACGCCTCTGCTCCCCCCTCCCAAGAGACGCCGCCACCTCCTGGGGATTCACCCTCCGATATGAACCCTGGTACTGCCAACGGAACCAATGAAAATGGTAATGTGCTTTGAGCATCAATGTCATGAATAATAATGTAAAGTCTTTTTTGTGTCATCTATTTAATTTTTAATGGATTCGCAAAGAACTCCTAATGTTACATAGTTGAAATTAAACTTGTCCTCTTGCTTTGTGTCACCTCTTTTAGATTTGGACTCTGATTCGGAGGGCAGCCAACACAGTTCTCAATCCGTACACAGTGAGAAAACCCTCCTAGAGAAGCTGGAGATCCTGACCAATCAGGGGTTGATCCAGGTTGTGAAGGTGTTTATTGATTGGCTAAGGACAAACACCGACATTATCCTCATGTGTGCTCAGGTGAGTGGGGAGGTTGTCCTGCATTTTCTGTGAAACATTGACATTTTAGGACTATATGTAAGAAAACCGGCTATCTCTCTGCAGAGTTCGCAAAGCCTGTGGAACCGACTGTCTGTGCTGCTCAACCTGCTACCAGATGGCAGCAAGATGCTCGAGGCTGGTGAGTTAGTGATAGGCTGCACCGCATAGATATTTATACTCCTGTGTAGCTCAGGAGGCACAGGATGGCAGTGTCTTGGTTTTTGTTCCCACTGGGAATACTAAAATGTCCTTTGACACACTTGATTAGATTTCTCTCATCTGACTCTCTGCTAGAAATCTTTTTCTCCTTTCAATGAGTGGTCAAAGAACGGTCCCATTCCCCTTATTAGAGTAATTGTATTTTTATCATTATCAATATTATTATTTGGTCTAATATGCATTATTTTCCGTCCATACTGTTTAATGTTATAATGTGAATTTATATGGATATTTTTTTATCGATAAAGTTAATTTAATTTGGTCCATACGTCCAAGCTCTGATCTCATCTCTGTACTGTGTGCACACACTTAACGAACAGTGCTAACACTCAGCTCTCACACTGAATATTTCTCTCCCCCTGTGACTTTTAGTCACTAATGACTGTGCTCTGAGTCTACTGCTCGCTTATTTATTTATCCATGTGTGTTACTGCAGAGCTCGGTCTGAACGCAGAGGTGACAGAACTGTTAAATGAGTGCGAGCAGCCCGGGTTGGTCCAGAGTCTGCTGCTGCCTGAGGATTTGGCTCTGCGGCACCTGCCTGCTCTCAGCGTAGCACACCGCCGCCTTGATTTCACTCGCCGCAACCCCTCCCTCAGCTCCCTACAGGAGGTACACACACACACACACACACACACACACACACACACACACACACACACACACACACACACACACACACACACAGGATTCAGCTTTTACACATTCAATATTGGTTAAACACTAGAAACACCAAAGCCATCAGCTCCACCGTGTGAAGCCTATTATTGTAGAATCATGACACAGGATTTTGCAAGTTGTGTTGCCTCTTTTTTTGCCAGTAAGTCTGCCAATATCAACACAATATGATCATTGTCAGCAAAACTATTTTCAGTGTACAATGTCTTTGTAATTACTGAAATTTCAGTAAAACTTGTACAAACAATCCAAAACTATTTTACTTTTAAAGTATTTTAGTTTTTGGACTTCACAAGCAATTATATGCATAAAATGTAGTAAGCTCATATGAAAAGATGGCCTCACACATGATGGGGGCGCTCATTTATCCTGTGATGTTCTCCCCCTGCCACATATCGTTGGTATTGTAAGTGTTGATGTCCATCACTCCTGGGTTTGATAAACTGTGCTGGCTCTCTCTCCATTAATGAAGAAAACAACCTGCAGTTAACTGACAATGAAAATAATCCTTCCAGGATTTTAGATCCAATTTAACCATCATTATACAACCAGAATTGTACAACAAAATCATAGTTGTAATACCTTAATGCCTCTCACTGAAGACAAAATAGTATAAATGGATAAATAAATAATGAAAAGAAACTATATAAGGTACACTGTGGAAAAGGAATTAACAACTTCATTGATAAATTAAAAACAATCTGCAGATAAACTGATAATGAAAATGTAGAAATGTAGAAGCCCAAAATCAAATCAAGTCTTTGTTGCCAAGAAAAAATATCTGTTTATGCCTTTGCTGACAAATCATAGCGTGCTTCACCATCTGCAGTGTTAAAATGTGTACCGATCGGCATGTCACTATGTCTGAGTGCATGGAGAAGGGAAGGGTTACATTTTTTGGCATCTTGGGGAACAGCACAACCTTCAAACACCACATTGACATATTATCATTTTACAAAGTTAGTGTGATCAACCGTTGCTTATTTACATCACATTTACATCACATTTATTTATTTAGAGTCACCTTCACAAAAATGTGTTCTCCACCAACTCCTGAGGGAAATATCTGCCTCTGTAGCAGCTAAATGCTCCTCTCCACAGGCCTGTTTGTCTGCCTGCTGTTTGGTGGTGGGCAGATAGTAAAGTGCTAGTGCACTGATGAGAGCTGTGGGACTGAACCAAAACTGCTGCGAAATGTAAAACCAAAACGAGCAGTTGAAAGATGGTAAAAGCTTTTGTAGGGCTGAGCGAGGAGGGCGTAACTTTATAATCAAACATGCATAATATAAAAACTTTAAAAACTTTCCATCCTTTTCTCTTTCTCGTAGTGTGTGGTGCGAGTGTGTTGCATTCGCAGTTTTGGCCACTTCCTAACAAAACTCCAGGGCAACGTGCTGCACTTCAACCCAGAGGCGGGCATCTTCACCAGCATCAGCCAGACCGAAGAGGACAATCTGGTGCAGCAGGCCAAGGCCCAGTTCCGAATGGTGAGTGACATGTGAACAGTGACCAGAAGAACCACTGGGTGCCGCCATTCAGTCAAATCTCATTGTTCTGTGCTTTGTTTACACAGTGAAACTGGTTTAGTTTCATAACTGTTGACCTGAATAAATGGGAAGAATATTTAATTAATTAATGAATCAAAATGGTGTTTACTTGTGAGCAAAGCAGCTGTCCCTTTTGATGTCGACTCTCTCGTTATCTTTATTTCCAGGCTGAAGAGGAGGCTCGTCGAAATCGCTTAATGAGGGATATGGCCCAGCTTCGACTTCAGGTTTTTAATATTGCTCTGTCCACTGACTGTTTACCCTGTCTGTTTACCTGATGTGATACAGTATAAACACAGTTGATGCAGTTGGCGTTAACAAGAACACTCACTGAACTCATCTGACGGACTCAGGAACCTGAAGCTAGTCATAGTTCTTTAATCATATAATGCACATACCCATCGTACATTAATTGCTCGTCATCAGTTGTTGGGTCTCACCGTCTGTCTTTCCTTGCAGTTGGAGGTGTCGCAGCTAGAGGGCAGCCTTCAACAGCCCAAGGCCCAGTCGTCCATGTCTCCCTACCTGGTGCCAGACACAGCTGCTCTCTGCCAGCATCTGAACCTCATCCGGCAGCTGGCCGGCAGCGGCTGCTTCATCATCATCATCCCACGGACAGGTCAGTGCATTGCGTCATCCTCTGACTGATTCACAAAATGTATCAAGCTGCTGACTAGGGCAGTGAAACTGAACAGCAGCACAGAGAAAGTAAGTCATATGACGATAAATCTACCAAGCGTTAACATAAAATCATGATATTTAAACCAGAAAAGTTAAACTTGAATTTCTGTCTTTTCACTAAGTCGGTGTCTGAGTGAGTCTTTTTGATTAAGGGACTGTTTGCTCAGGTACTTAACTTGTACTCCTTCTGTGTTTTAGTGATTGATGGACTTGACAGGTTGAAGAAGGAAATTGCTGGTGCGAGGGACAGCATCCGCTTCCTGGAGTCTGAATTTCGCAAAGGCAACAGGTGGGTGTAATACATATATGATGACTTCCCTCTGCACTTCTTTCCAAGAATATGTTGAACACAAACCTTTTACTTAAATATTCTGTATCTTATCCTTCTGTAGGTACATACGCTGCCAGAAGGAGTCGGGTCGAAGTTTTGAAAGAGATAAACTCAAACGTCAGGACATCGAAGCCTGGTAAACCTGGCTCACTTTCTACAGTTACCTCTATTTGGGTTCTAGCATACTCATTGGATGAGCCTGACTTCTATTTTGATTGTTCCTCTTTTTTTTATGTCTAGGCATTTATACAAGATGGTGGACAGCTGTCGTCAGCTAACAGTCTCCCAGAGCAACGGAGATGAAGACACAGCCGGGATGGTGACCATACTTACCGGCCATCAAGTGGAAGATCTGTGCACTCAGTCAGCAGCAATGAAGGTCGGTCACTCGCTGTATTTTGTTACATTATAAATACTCAGGAATTTTACATTTTCTACCAAGACTAGTAAAGGTTAATGGATTTCAGTTTTTGCTCTATTGTTGAACCAGTGCAGTCTTCACTGGACTGTGTCTATCACTGCTCTGTCCTTGAGATAATGCACATTTTCTCAAGGTTATAGCATTATAACATATCTTTGTTTTTTTTCCTTCGTGCCAACGATAGCTGTCTGTTCGTGTTGTCACTTGTCACTTGCTTGTGGGGCTTACAGTAATCGTATGTCAAAATATTTACACCAAAAAGAACTAGACCACATGCCAGCGTTGCTCATGTGACGTTCGCAAATCTCTCATGCTTCAGGTCACTGCATGATCTGACCGCTCTCTATGGCATTAAATATGACACAAAATATATATACAGACTTTGATTGTGACAAGTGAGGTGCTGGATCCAATCAAATAGGTAGCATTCCCAATCTAGGAGGTCCCGGATTCTTTGCTGACAGGATCCAGCAAAACTTGAGCCCCGCTGTCATAACAGAGAGGGTGAGAAGTGCTTAATCTTTTAAAAAGGGATAACAGCGCAAACCTTCAGAGAAACTCTCCTCGATGGCAGTCATATTGTTTGACACAGTTGTACACACAAAAAGTGATGGAAGTGAGATGTTCAGTTTCAGAAAGTGTCAGAATTTGTCAGATGCATCCTCCCCAGGTCTGATGTCTGAACGTTGCGAGGGAAGGGTTTTAAAGTTCTCAGGAAATGGCTAGCAGAGTACTAACCACAGTTATAAGCAGTTAATGGTTACTTGTGACTGTCCATCAGGAAACTCTATAAATCACAGAGAGTTCAGGCAGAGACGTGGAAGGACATCAGAGGGAAAAACTGAAAATATTTCTCCCAAAAATATGATCCAGTTTCACTAGACTGAGGTCCGTTACCAAAAAAAGCTACACACCAATGACATCATGAGAATTCGAAAAAGTGTTTCATTGGACAGCATCTATTCTGAGTGCTGGATGAGTCATCCTCATTTTAAAAGTGTTTTCCAGGAAACGACAAACCCCAAATTACTTTTTAAGAGTAGTTACATAACAGCTTTTTTGTCATTGTTGGGCCTGCCAGTTGTGTAGAGGTGATGGTTTGATCAAAGAAAAACTTCTATTTTGATTTCACGGGGACATAAGATGCTAACAACAAGCACTCCAGTTAAGCACACAGACACATTTATGGTCTGTAGATTTTAGGCATGAGATTTTACAGACATTTTGAATTGTCTTTCTTATCAGTAGACGTGCGTTAGATAAAGATTTGCATTGGCTGTGATGACTAAAACACAATTGTAAAAGCACTGTGTGTGTGACAGGTTTCATATCTGATATGTTTTGTATTTATTTGCATATCTGTGTCTGTTTCTCCTCTGCCAGGCGGCGATCCAGGCGGCGGGCTCGGCGGGCATGGAGCTGAAGAACATCGTGGAGTTCTACCGGCAGTGGAAGGAGATTGGCTGAGAGGTCAAACGGGGGCAGCTGTCGGCGCTGCGAACAGCTGATCGATCACAACACTCGCTCCCTCTCTCTCTCTCCCACTCTTTTGCTCTGTGTGTATCTGCGTCTCCAAAGGCAAAAAACAACTCAAAAGAAAGCTAAAGTGTAGGAAGGAGTTAAAGCTCAGAGGGGTGGAAAAGTTAAAACAGTGGAGTAAAAAAATAAAAAGAGAAATGCGAGCGAAACGGCGCTCTAAGAAACAGCAGATATCCCACCTCCCACTCCCATTCCTTAAACATAAAGAGTGACCCCTAGTGGTCGGGGTGCGGAGACGGTGGGGGAACGCTACACAACATTTAAGTGCCCCTGGTTCACACCCTAACCAGGAATACACTGTATATGTTAGCAAACGAGTACATACGTGTCGAGAGAGAAACCGCGCACACACACACACATAAACACACTCATGCTCAGATGAATCCATATAGATATTTAGAGCAGTGGTTTGGATTTTCTGTTCCCTCCTCCCCTTTCCCTTCAGTCTGTATTCGAGAAACAGGGTTAAGAATGTGCGAGTCTGGTAGGCCGTTTTGGAAAGTCGAGGGTGTATGACGACAACTTTAAGATGGAGAAAACTCCGTCCACCTGACACCCGAGGCTCAAAACAAACCAGGCGTCTCATAGCTCATAGGCCTCTAGGAAAGGTTGAGGAAGACAAATGTACACATCTCCAGAATCGGTTTCTTTCCTCTGTGGCTTTTTTAAAATTTTTATTTGGTTTTGTTTTTTCTTTATTTGCAGTGTACTTTTGTGACCAGTGACTTATGTATTGTGCTATCTCTGTATGAGAAAAGAAGAGGAAAAAAAAACACGACAGGTGTTGCCCTGTTTGAAAGTTTTAATTTGGATTTTATTTTTGTACCCAAATGATGTTTATTTTGCTTTTTTGTAAGCTAAATCTGAATGATATGCAAGAATGTTAAGGGAAAGGGAAGGGGTTGTTGTCGTGTGTTGATCCACTGAACAAGTCCTGCAGTTCTGAATATTAAAAAAAAAACGTATAATCCAGAATTTATTTAACAAGGTGTCGTGTCAGAGAGAGGATGGAGGTAGAAGCTGACGAGCCTCGTGTTGTAGCTCGTCACAGAGGAGGCTCAGAAGAGAGGGGGGCCAGCTGACTTTCCCAGGGGAATGTGGGTTGTGTTTGGACCCCTGTAAACTCCTACAATATGTCCCGTCTACATCACCATTACCATAGTGACTGTCCCATCATGCACAGTGCAAAAGAAAACAAGTATATGTGTGTGGCCATGCATTGAACAATAAAAAGAAACTCGTATGACATGATGACTTCTGTCTTCTTGCTGTCTCTCCAGTGCAGGGCTCCCACGGTCCTTGAAAGCCTTTCAAAGTTGTGAATTGAAAGTGCTTGAATGTATATGTTTTCTGCAAGTTATCTTATATTTTTTTATTTAAGGCTACTACAAGGAATTTTCAAGCCACGACTCCTTAATTTATCTTCTAAATGATTGTCGTTTTCTTATGTAGGTCATAAAGAGGCGGTAGCATCAAAATGAGACTGTTTCATAACCAGTTTAACTTTAATAGGCTACATTCTGCTGTCTGCACGTGTCCATCGCTGCAACTCTTTTCAGTCTTAAAAAATAACTGTGATGATGTCACCTGGAGACTAAATGTTTTCGTCAGAAAGTCTGTTTTACCAAGAGGAGGCGTGGAGTTTGAACGATACACATGGGCATTTACTAGCCATGTAGCGTCTGACGAAAGATGCCATTGCATTATAGGAAATGTAGGATCAACCGTTTTGGGGGATTGATTCACGAAAGGTACAAAAAGTCAGAGCATATTTTCCACTACTCTAATGTTTACATGTGCTGCCTTTCTGTATTTGCTTTGATTTCCAGTTGAATATCTTTGTGTTTGGGACTGTTGGTTTGGAGATGTCGGCTTGAGCTCAGAGGGCACGTTTCACTATTTTCTGACAGACAAAACGACGAACTATAAAAAGAATTGATTAATCACTCGTGCAATTAGCAGCGACCTCTTTTATACTTAGCCTTATCCTTAAAACTTTATAGTAAACCTAAGTGGCCTGAACCCTCTCAACTCCTCCTGTGAAGTCTCTGCAGAGACCCAGCCTCTGCCTCCTCTTTCAAACTAGGTCTCCCTGTGCCATTCTTTCTGTTTTTTCTTCTCTTCCACCCCTTGTGTTCCCCTCTCTGTCCCGGGCCCCGTGCCCACCACTGACCGAGCACACAGAATAACCAATCCCCTGGCAGCGGGGCCAGTGCCACCCCAACAGGAGACGACTGGCACTGGTGCTGCTGGCCCATTTTTTTTGCTGGGTAAGGGGGTTGGGGGAAACCTCACTGACCCAAGGCAATCCTCTTTGTGTGAGCCCATGAAGCTGTGGGGCTGCAGGGACTTCAGTGTGGACGGACTGGGCTGCTGGGACAGGATGAGAAGTTTAAACATACAAAAAACCCATTAGGCAGATTTATAACTTTGTGAGAGGCGCCTGTGATCTGTCTGAGAAATGTCCATGCAGGGGTCAGTGCTGGCTGTGGGGAAATGCCTCGCCTGCCTGGAGTTCATGCGTAAGTAACAGTATTTGTCTTTTGGGCATGTTTGGACTTCACATGTGCATCTTATTAATCTTTTTGTTGCGTGAAAAAAACTCTTAGAAATGCCTCATGCATTTGGTTCAGAATGAATGGCATCCATGTTTGCTGTTATGTAAATGATGCTGGAGCTCTTGTCCTCTCCTGATCTTGAAAAACGAGGCTTTTTTCTTCACCACATCCAATGGAAAAAAGTGTCTGCCCTGAGGGTGGGATTTCATTAGTGGATCCAGTCGTGTTTTTACTGCGCGGATGGGGAGACGGAGACTGTTTGGTGCAGCAGGAATGGACCCGACTGGGGAATAATTATGGATTTATAAGTTTTCTATCCCAGGAAAATTCCGCTTTCACTTGCTTTTTCCCTCCCCGGAGCCCCATCTTCACCCGAGCCCACAATGATCCCATCGGACAGATCAGGCTGAAAGGTCAGGTGAGGTTTCTGTGTGTCCTGGTTTTTTGGCAGCAGTTTGCCATCATCACTGCGCAGTTACAGCGCCCGTGACTGAGCGTTTCTGTCTGTGAAAAACTGTCCAGTGTTTCAGGAAACTCACTCCCCTTCTTCTCGGGAAGAGACCCTGGAGGTCTTTACGCGTAAGTCACTCCCATTCACAGGAACTGAACGTCTCCTTGCCAAACAGTACTTCCGAAACACTGGGGGGGGATATGATGTTTTCTTACTTCAAAACAATAAACACGCATCACGGGGTAGTGGACCTTTAATGTGCGATGGCGCAGTTTCCCGGATGCTTTGTTTACGCGTATCCAATCCTGCGTGCGTAATGATAATGATACTTTATTCTTATTCCCGTTTCATTTGTCATGCTATTTTCCCTGGTATGTTGTCTTTACATCTTTTTTTTGTAATATTCCTCTCACTTCACGTTTTTGGATTGCCAGTCATGCAAAGTAACAGATTACATAATTGTTCACTGTTTCAGCGCACTTCATTCCTTCTGCTCCACCACAGTTCACAGAGAACTGACACTTTTTTTAACAAGAGTATCTGAAGTATCTGATTACTTTATGATTTTTGTTGAGTGATTTCTAATTATTAACATAATTATTAGCTTTTTTTATGGTTTAATATACATACATGGAAGCGTTACAGTATGTTTTAGTGTTAGTTTTTGTTGACTTTTTAACTATTTATTTTTTAAAGGTGCATTATGTAGTTTTGTGAAAGAAATTGTAATCAGAAGAGAAAGATCTTCATGGACTGATTTATTTTAAACATTTTAAAACATTATGAGGTTGTCCTTTAAGGTCAGTTTACTCAGTCATGAACACAAAGAGAGTTTGTTATTATTGCTGTAAAATAATCATGACATGAAGCGAAACCTGTTGAATTCAGTTGATTTCTTTCACTGCAGCTTATAAAGAATTACTGAGTTTTATGCCTAAACAACAACTATCTTCTTTTTTATGACTGAACAAACTTAATAAACAAACTGACCTTAAAGGGCAACACAATTTCATACTGTTTTACTTTGTTTATATGTGGCGGACCCTGCCACTTTTCTAGCTTCAAACAGTGTTCTGGGGACCTTATTTTCCTCTGAGAACAGCTTGTTGATTCAATTATGGAAAAAATAAATATCCCTGTTTCTATTACCTCATTAATATTGTTAATATTACAATTCTGAGTTTGAATTGCTTTATCCAAAACTACATAGTGCCTCTTTAAGTTCTCGATTTTCCTGTATTTATTTCTTTCCTTGTGCTGTAACACCCAGATTCCCCTCCCCAGCGAGAAGACAATCATGTGCAATACACAGAAAACTTAAAGCTAAAGGCTCCTTCTGTGTACTGAAACATGGACTCTAAACAAGGTTATAGCTTTTTTGCTGATGACACACAAAAGGAGGCGGCACCAGTCGTGAACTTTTCCCACTGGGACAATAAAGGTTGTTTTTATTGGATGCAGCTTTCTATTTTAAGAATTCAGAGGAATATGTGATGCACATGGATATGATCTGGAAGTCATCAGGGTGTGTCATTTTTTGGACACGCAGCATTTACAGAATGAGAAACAGGCTTTTCATTTGCTTTTCCTGCCAAACTCAGTCCAGTTTTGAACCTGCGAAGTAAAATTTAGAGCTAATGACGATCAAGCAAGCAATTTTAGTGATATGTGAGGAAGCGGGAGGAGGGTGGGGGAATCTGAACAAGCAAATAGTTCGAATACTTTGGTGAAGTGGTGCTGCTGTCAGGGCTTATTAACTTCATGTACCTTACGTGTTTTGCGTCACACTGCTCTGGGCTCGGATGAACTCGAAGAACTTTTCAGAAATATGACTGGATAGAAAGTTGTGTTGACACAAACTGGATGTTCGCCCTGTGCAGAATGAAACAGGATGTCCTCCCTGGTCAGAGTTTGGACAAAGGAGTATCCCCACAGGTTCACATGAGGGCTGTCATCCATCAAACTCACATGACGTAGTAGAAGTAAGTCAAAAGGCAACTGGAGTTCCCGTAACCTAGAGGACATTTAGTCAACCGAAAGGGTTTGGTCAGATTTGCTGAGTGATGTTGAGTAGCTTCCTGTATTCAACCATCACGAGTGACTGACATCACCGGCTGGCTCACTTGAAGTCATCGCTATTTTGAGTTATGTCGGTATGTTTTTAGCAATGTTTGGGCGTGAGTGATATCGATGTTGGTCTGTTGCTCATAAAACATTTCATCACAGATTCATGTCCCTGTCTGGCTAAATTTGAATAATGTTGGTAGACACTATGTAGTTTTGGAGAAGAAACTCAACCTCAAAATTTTAATGTTTACAATATAAATGAGGTAATAATACAAACTTCAAAATATTTATTTTTTCCATAACCGAATAAACAAGCTGTTCTCAGTTGAAAATAAGGTCCCTAGAATGCTGTTTGAAGCTATAGAAAGGTGGCAGGGTCCGCCACATATAAACAAAGTAAAACAGTATGAGGTTGTCCTTTAAGGTCAGTTTGTTTATTCAGTCATGAAAACAAAGATAATAATCGCTCACAAAATAATATCAGTTACTGCAAATTGATGAAGCTGGACTCAAATTCCGACAGAAGAAGAAGATAAGTAACAAATATGGCCAATTTTGACTGAAATGTATTAAAGTTATTTCTTTGCTAAAAAGACTAAAAAACTTACTGACAAACACTTTATAATAACCATCATTAATACAATGGTGAATTGATAGTTTATGAGATTTAGTTGAGTAATTTCACTGTTAAGAGGTGGTAATGAAATGGTTCATAAATCAATTGAAAAGGTTAAAAACATCAGTTGCACCTCTCTAAAGGTCCTTTAAATAATGTTTATAAATGAACTACACAGCATTTATTAACCATCAATTACAACGTTCCAATAAAAAAATGCTAATAGTTTATAGAGCTTTTTATTGCTCATTAACAGTGTAATAACTACTAAATAAAGTTTACTACACTACTACAGAGCATTTATTAACTATCAATTGCAACGTTCCAATAAAAAACACTAATAGTTTATAAAGCATTTCATTGCTTGTTAACAGTGTAATAACTACTAAATAAAGTTTACTACACTACTACACAGCATTTATTAACTATCAATTGCAACGTTCCAATAAAAAATGCTAATAAATAGTTTATAAAGCATTTTATTGCTCGTTAACAGTGTAATAACTACTAAATAAAGTTTACTACACTACTACACAGCATTTATTAACTATCAATTGCAACGTTCCAATAAAAAAACACTAATAAATAGTTTATAAAGCATTTCATTGCTCGTTAACAGTGTAATAACTACTAAATAAAGTTTACTACACTACTACACAGCATTTATTAACTATCAATTGCAACGTTCCAATAAAAAAACACTAATAAATAGTTTATAAAGCATTTTATTGCTCGTTAACAGTGTAATAACTACTAAATAAAGTTTACTACACTACTACACAGCATTTATTAACTATCAATTGCAACGTTCCAATAAAAAACACTAATAAATAGTTTATAAAGCATTTTATTGCTCGTTAACAGTGTAATAACTACTAAATAAAGTTTACTACACTACTACACAGCATTTATTAACTATCAATTGCAACGTTCCAATAAAAAACAAATAGTTTATAAAGCATTTCATTGCTCGTTAACAGTGTAATAACTATTAAATAAAGTTTACTACACTACTACACAGCATTTATTAACCATCAATTACAACGTTCCAATAAAAAATGCTAATAAATAGTTTATAAAGCATTTTATTGCTCGTTAACAGTGTAATAACTACTAAATAAAGTTTACTACACTACTACACAGCATTTATTAACCATCAATTACAACGTTCCAATAAAAACACTAATAAATAGTTTATAAAGCATTTTATTGCTCGTTAACATTGTAATAACTACTAAATAAAGTTTACTACACTACTACACAGCATTTATTAGCTATCAATTGCAACGTTCCAATAAAAAAACACTAATAAATAGTTTATAAAGCATTTCATTGCTCGTTAACAGTGTAATAACTATTAAATAAAGTTTACTACACTACTACACAGCATTTATTAACCATCAATTACAACGTTCCAATAAAAAATGCTAATAAATAGTTTATAAAGCATTTTATTGCTCGTTAACAGTGTAATAACTACTAAATAAAGTTTACTACACTACTACACAGCATTTATTAACCATCAATTACACCGTTCCAATAAAAAATGCTAATAGTTTATAAAGCATTTCATTGCTCGTTAACAGTGTAATAACTACTAAATAAAGTTTACTACACTACTACACAGCATTAACTATCAATTACACCGTTCCAATAAAAAATGCTAACAAATAGTTTATAAAGCATTTCATTGCTCGTTAACAGTGTAATAACTATTAAATAAAGTTTACTACACAGCATTTATTAACTATCAATTGCAACGTTCCAATAAAAATGCTAATAAATAGTTTATAAAGCATTTTATCGCTCGTTAACAGTGTAATAACTACTAAATAAAGTTTACTACACTATACATTTGCCATTTTTTATGACATATAATTATTAATCCTAACGATTTGACAGATATTGTAAAGTCTTACCGAGTATACGTAGAAAGATATCAAAAACATCCTTAGCTTTATCACCTCATGCTCGGTCACTATAGTAACAATAATGTACAAAATGGCGGTGTTTAACGGCTGCGTTCTCCTCGGTTCCGTGGTTTCACCGCGCGCCTCTTCTTCTTCTTCACTCCACGTTCCATACCATCCCCGTCATGTCACCAGTGGCGCGCGCACGCACGCACGCACGGCGGTTGTACACACACATGGCTCGTGTTGTTGTTGCTCCAGTGATCCACGTGAGCACCGAGCGGCGCTTCCTACTGGCTCGCGCGGGACACGAGAAGAAGAAGAAGAAGAAGAGGAGGCTGAAGACTCCCTCGACACGATCACTTCGCCGAGAGAGACGAGGGAGAGAGGAGGGAAAGAAAAAGAAAAGGCTCCCGGCCCGAGCTGTCACACGATAACACGCCCGTTAGCGTGTTTTTAACGGAGGAAGACGAGGAGGACACTTTCACCTCCGCATGCCGGAGGGTCGCGGTAAGTTTTCTGCGTGACAAAAACGCAAAAGATGTTGTTTTTGTTTTTTTTTTCCTCGCTGTACATCGCCCCATTGTTGAGGCGAAGTTTTGACTCCTCGCTGTAAGATGTTGTTGTAGTTGTGTGTGTTTTTTTTTTAAGCTAGCTGTGAAGGAATGCCTGGGAAGTCGTGTGTAATGAGGAGGAAACAGGGATGAAATATGAAACACACATGAAGTTTGAGGCAGTACGTGTCGTCCTGACAGTTAACTGGCTTCATGTGACTGGCGTGTTTTCCTAAATGGTTCCTCTGGAGATGTCCAGGGTTGAACTTAGCTGCTTTTTCCAGTCCTGAAGATGTTCTGGGTTTTTTTCTTCTTCTTCCATATTGTAAGCAAGTTGCCACATGGACTTCAGATCTGTCTTCCCAGCAGACATCTCATGTAGTGCAGGGATCAGGAATGTGTTTTTATTTCACCTTGTTGTTGTTTACCACCAAGGGCTTTTTAGAAAAATATATACATTTAAAAAAAACAAAAAAACATCAGGAAACGATTTTAATTAGGGTGACAACTAACGATTATTTCCATATCGATTAATCCGACGATTATTTTCACGATTTATCGTTAATCAGATAAGGGGTCGACCGATATGGCTGTTTTAGGGCGGATGCCGATTATTAGAAATCAAGGAGACTGAAAACCGATATTTGGACCAATATTCGTTTGCAGTAAAAATGCAAATATTTGTGTTAATGCACAATTTATTTAAGTACTGCTCTAAAGTAAAATGTTTTGGGTACTTTACTTGAGTGTTTTCATTTTCTGCTACTTCATACTTCCTCTCCACTACATCCATTTTTATAAATGTAGTTACTTTGCAGATTCTGATAAATCAGTGTTTACAGACTATTAATTATTACCAATCAGATATCGATGTGGGCGGGACATTGTGTGGGAGGATGCTGCATCAGATCCCACGTAATACATTTTTAAATTAGTTGATTTTAATCGTCAATCTGACTGTAAAGTCAGCGTTAGGATAATTTGAAAAATGCTGAATATTGTCCAGAGCTAATAATCCGTCTACCCCTACTGCACAATATATATCAGACAGATAAATGAACGTCCCGGAAATGGAAAATTTACATGATCAGTTAATGGCAGATAATTAATTTATATCCAATAAATAGAGCCATAATTATATACCCAAATTCCTTTTGTTGACTTAACAAGTGGAGCATCTACACATAGTAATTGGTGCTATGTACCTTTTTAAAGTAGTTTTATGAGCTGCCAGTAATCGAGAGAAGACCAATAAACAAGCTGTTGTCACGCTCATAACGTGGAACTGCTGCACCTGTGTAGAGCCACGCAATGTAGACAAGATCCACACATGTAACCACTGGTGTGAACTAAAAACTCTTCATTTACCATCTTAGATGTCAAAGAAAAGCTGCAAATTCATACATTCAATAAGCTAGAACCAGCAAATGTTTGACATTTTTGCGAGAAAAAACAACATAAATGAATGAAAAATTGACTATGTTTTGTTTTCAATTGACAAATGATGCAGCTCTGATTTAATAATGAATTAATTGTGAATATAAATGTGTCAGTCGGACAAAACAAGACATTTGAAGACGTCATCTTGGACCTGAAACTAGGATAGACATATTTCTGACATCCTTTAATTGATAATTATTGTAAAATAATCATTACGTTTGAATCAAACGCTGTTGAATTTCGCTGTCTTCTCTCACTGCAGCTTATGAGGAAGTATTGAGTGTACTGTGGAAGAGGGAAAACAGGAAATTGTCTGAACGTGGATAAACTGTTTTGACAGTTAGGTGTAGGTTCTGTAGTCGAGGAATGAGGGGGAGGGTTTTCCGTGAACATGCCTCCACAACACAACACAACACACCCAGTCAGTTGAGGTTTTTACTGCATGCTTAGATTTATCACCACATGCTTGATTAGTAATGAGTTGAGGCTAGTTTCTATTTGACATTGCGTTCCCTTTATTTGTCAAACAGTAGTCACATGCTGACTGTTTGCCAGCACTGAGAAGCAGGTTTTGTTTTAGATGCAGCACTTGATTGAATAGTACAATAAAATATTAAAGTACTTTCATAGAAATGGACCGTTTTGGTGTGGCAGAGGAAGTGTTACCTCTTTGTTCCTGCAAATATCCATTGTGATGTGTAAGAACACATGGGAGCAGTGTTACATAACCTTGAGTAGCCCTTTTTAATGTGAAATGTAGACACTTACCAGGAAGGGGGGTGACTAAAGGAGGAACACCTCTTGAACAACATTCCAGCATGACTTCAGACTTAAAACAAGAAGAGGGAAGTTATAAAACGTGTCTCATGACAAGGGTTAGGGTGTGAAGGGTTACCCCACAACGTGTCGAATACTAAAGTAACCACAAACTCTTGGTCAGAGGGAAGTAGTTCATTTGTGCTGTAGGAAGAGATAATGCAAGGAATATCTCTTTTATGAGGGGTTAATCATTTAGTCTATAAAATGCTCAAGATGACCTCTTTTAATTAGCTTTTTGTTTTTTCCAAAACCTAAAGATTTTAAATTTTCAGTCAAGCAACAGAGGATTTATTTGTCGATTAACAAAAAAGTAAATTGCAACAATTTTAATGATCTATTAATTGATAATAACTTAACTGGTTTCAGCAACTCAAATAAGAATATTTAAAAAAAAATTTTTACAACCCTGGTTCTTCTCAGTTTGTGTTTTGCAGGCAAGAAATTCATGAACATATATTTACAATAAATAACACATTAATACCAAGTTTTTAGAATCTGGGTTGTAAGAGTCCGGTAGATTCCCCTACATTTTTCACACTGCACCTTTAAACAATGAATGGACTATCAGAGTTGTTGGCGATTAACGTTATGTTGATTGACTAAGCTTTGATGCAGTTAAAGGCAAAATCCAACCTAAACATTTGTGCTCTGTTAAAAATTGAGGTTTCCATTTGTGGTCTTTTCAGTTGTTGTTACGTGTTGTTAGACTTTGTTTGTTGTGTAATGTCACACTGAGATATTTAAATAAACTGGCAGCAGACGTCAAGGACATCAGATGTCTCACTCGACCATACTGCAGTACAGCCAGTGACGTCAAAGGCACTATGTGATACTTCCCTTACTTGAAAAACTGGCTCCCCTGATTGCATATCTCAATGTGGAACACAAACAGGTGGATGTTGCAAGTTTGTGCATGGTTTCTGGATGCTTGCTGAAAGGGATTCTGGGAAATGGAAATCGGTATATGATGAACCTTAATCAAAACATGCCACACAGTTACTCTTCAATTCACAAAAATGTATTTAAAAGGAGAAATTAAAAGATTTGTCCTTTTTAAGAAATGGTGCATCAACCGTCAGTGAATCCACAGGTCAGTTACTTGTCTGTGTGAGTGTTTTTGTGGGCTGGATTGAACGTGTTCCTGCAGGACAGAGGAATGTTATTAGCATGAGCTGAAGAATGAGCAGAGGCTGTCGTACACGCTGTACGAGGAACATGTGCCCGTCTGTGTGGGCATCATACTCTCTGCATAGTCTTCTTATTGTCAGCCTCTGGCCAATAAAGAAGTCCATTGAGAAAGGTCATGTGACGACATTACGCGCATGTGGGAAAGAATTTCAGATGTCAAGAGAAGAACAAAAAAAAAGGAAGGAAGTGTTGTTTTGGTCAGTTTAGAATTGCCTCAGGACTTAAAGGTAACAACGACCGTCTGGAGGTGAAGAGCTGGTACCCACGTTTTCATGGTCATCCAGTGAGCAGTCAGAGAAATGATCTTGCATGTCAGCAGACTGCCGTGTTTGCTGAGTAAACACCCTTTGTCAGATCAACACCACTCTGCACACAGAAAACAAAATAGGTCGCTTGTTACTAAATGTCAGAAAGTGTTACAGGACTTCAGAGGGAGCTGTAAATTGACTTGGATGATGCTGAAGACCAGAAGGCAAAAAGCAAGTAACGAGCGCAAAAATGAAGATTGCCACAGCACAGTTTGTAAAGAGTCACCAAGGACAGAACCTTAAGTAAGTGTTTCTAATAAGGTGTTTGCCCACCACAAGCTTCCTAGAAAGCTATATTTAAGTCCCTTAACTATACTGGAGGGATGAACACCATTCTTTCGAAAGATATTTCCCACAGTATCATAGGATCCACATCAAATATACTCATCAAACTATTCAGTGACCCCACCTGCCTGTATGGAGGTATTTACATTTAATAAATAAATGTTTCTCATTTATTCAGGCCTTTCTCTAGATTTGTCAGCCATTTCTAGAATCAAGCACATCAGACAGACATTGACTACAAAAGACTTAAAAAGGATTCATGCCAACTTGCCTAAAATTAATCTGTCTTCTAAAACTGTGACTCCAAAACCTGTTCCTACCCAAACATTTAAACACCCTGTAATTAAAGCTTAGTGTGAGCACCCACAGCTTGTAGTCACTGTTTGCTCTTAAATCCAATAAATTGAAAACAAAACTAAAAACGTGTCACTGTTTGAGCACTTTCTGACTGCGCCATGTTCACTTTCACAGCGACAAAATTAAGTTACCGTGTGATAAAGTAAGTGTGAAGGAGATGGGCACTTTCACTGTCGATTTCTTTGTCTCTCTTTGAAGCTGTTTGGTTAAGCCACGGATCATATAAAGGTTAGCACAATTTCAAGGGTAAACAATGTCTGTCTGGTGACAAAACAGGGCTTGAATTATGTTTAATGCCAACACACTGTGGTCAGACTTTGTTTTTAAAAGGAGCGCTTTGCGAAGGGAGCCCTGAGCTCAACGTCTAGGGAGAACAGTTGTTTAATCATCTCCACAAACAATACTACCTCAAACAAGGCACTGCCTGTTTCACGACTGTCTCACAAGTGCAAGACAGGAGGAGCCAAATATTTTTTTCCTAAACTCCAGGAAACCACAGTCAACCTTCAATACTGGATGTTATCATTTGAGGGAGGATGTATGTGAGATTTAATAAACCACCTACACAAAAAAGCCTTTGTCCAAGCCAAGTTTTGGAGAGGCTCTACAGAGGAAGAACAGAATTTCAACAGTAGGTTTTATAGATCTGTATCAGGCAGCATAAATGTGTGTCAATACCATGTGAATATGAGCGGGGGGCTTGCTGGCTGACTCAGTTATTTTAACAAGCATGCAGGATGGACTGCTGAACCTCAGGAGAGCCACACAGCAAAGATGAGAAAGTCAAACATGTCGTCACCGGTGTGGACGGTTTTAATAGTTCCAGAAGAGGACGACAATTTGCAAAACATGTTCTGCAAGGGTTCAGAGAGGAGGGGAAAAAAAATCTGAGTTAGAAATCAAGCTATGGAATATTAAACCATACATCTTTGTTCACTAAATATGAGTCTTTTTTGCTCTTAGGTGTATATAAACAACACATTATGAACACTATCTTAAAATACAAAAATATTGTGTATCCCTAAATATTGTGTTTTTTTTCTCTCATTTTGCTTTGGTTAAAAAAAACAGTTCTCAATTATCAATCAAAGAATCAACATGTTCTGCGGTTCCGGTCGTGAGCTTGAAAAAAATGTATTGAATGCTGTTTCTGTCTTGTATCATGTGCCTGAATTTGAGTGCTATACATACACTTCTGTACAAGTATGTCTGTGCATGTATTTGAAGGGGGGTTGAGGTTGTGTTCAGATGTAGAGCATGTACAATTTTGTCACATGGATTTTGCTGTTGTTGTTGGACAACATGGTCAGGACAGGTCACACTGACATACTTTCTGGGTCATCAAGCACTGATGAGATACCGTGCACAAGAAGTGTCTCCTGATCTCACTGCAGCGGAGAGTCCATGTCCTCAAGAGTTGTTTTCTGGTTCATGTCTATGAAAGTTGAGTCAACTGTGTACCGTTTACTGTAACACATACATTCTTGAGTTGTTCAGCTCCTTAAAAGCTGCATTCAGCTTTGAAAAGTTCCCCTCTTTCATCTCTTATAGCTACAGAAGCCAAGAACATCTGTGCATGCAATTTTCAAAGTTGTTATCTGGATATAAGTTAATTTTGTTATCTTGAGAAAACACCACTTGTCTTGTGAAGCAGTTGTTTGCGTCCATACATAGCCAGTTTTAATCTAATCTATGTAGATTTTGTATGCACATACGGTACCATTCAAATCAGCCACACAGCCTGCATAAAAACACATCCCAAACTTAAATTAGCTATTCAAATCATTGGCGCCACATGATGCTAATGATCTGAATTTAAATGAGCTTTTTTTTTTTTTTCACACTGCAGTGAACCCAGTGGCTTTTCGTAGCTATTGTCATCGACACAAGCTGTGGTTTTGTGTGTGTATTGTTGTTTGTGTGCTCTGATGTGTTCCAGCTGTGATGAATGCAGGGTTTGTACCAGTGTGCACGCATGTTGGCGCTCAGAGTATTTGTGCATGTTCTCCATCGCAGAAAACTGTGTGTGCTTATGTGTGAGAAGCCTCATTTCCATCCAGTGCAGCGTGTAACAGTCATCCTTTGGCCCCTGTACTCTCAAGGCTTTAGCCTCCACAAAGCTCACTTTGTCACAGTTAACAGGCCGGGGCCTGCAGCTGGGCTGCAGTGAGCGCCGGTCCCCTCTTGTTGCTTCCACACTGCTAGAGAGGAGCCTCTAGAGGTGTGAGCTGTGACAGAGATGCCAAGAAATGTTTATCCTGCCAGGTCCAGAGAAAAATGTGTACCAAACTCTGATGAGACTCTTTAGGTTGTTAACATCGCAGGGGATCTAGTCTGATTACAGCTCTGCCTTTCAGTTAGAAAAATTTCATAGTTGATTTTATGAAGGTGAAAGTGACCTTAAAAATAATGTCTTCTCCAGTATGGGTTCTTACTTAATTAGTTACTGTTTTGGAATACATCTTTAAAGTAACTGTCCCAACCCTGCCTGCAGTACAGTATGCATTAGTGCCTGACCTTAAAAGATATTTTCATACAGAAACACACATGGGTTTGATGTCTATGAAATAGGGCTGCACGATATTGGAAACAACTGAAATTACGATATTTTTCTTTTCAATATAGATATTTAAGAGTAAAACCATTTGAAAACAATATATTGGTTAATATTGTAATAACGTGATATAAAAAGATCCAACTTTACAAATAAAACTACATCAGGTTCTTGGTAAATGTCAGCCAAACTGCATGCTGATACTGAAATCTGTGATTTGAGTTAAAATCAGACGACAATATGAACCCTCCTCTGCATGAGCTCAGTCTCAGTGAAATTTTAGTTTAGAAGTGAAATTGCAACAAAAAAAAAAATTGTTTTACTTAAATTTTTAGTTTATCAGAAAATGTAGTAAAAGTATTTTTTCCGGACAGATATTGTGTAGGTGCAAGCCGTAAACATGTTGTGGCGTAAGAAACGGTAAACTGATGAGGTAACCCATCTGTGAGAGGCAATGTTACACAGACAGGACATTCCCTCTCTGTCAACAGACATGTTTTTAGTAAATGCATACTTTCAGTCACAGGCCACTGCAATGTGACAATGCCAGGCATTCTTCAAACTGACGTCTGGGTACGTCTCAAGAGCAGCACAATAAGAGATTGTTCTTTGTGTCGACTGCAGTCGACAAAGGCATCGCACTTGATGACTCTGACATATAAACTTTAATGCTCATATTAACATTTGCCCTGTGAACATCATTTCAGAGATTAACCTAAAACACAATATTAAAAAAATCCAATATGTTACAACACAGTCTGTGTCAGTGTAGATGTATGTAGCAGTATTTTGCTCTATACATCTATACATGTATATACGTTTAAAGGATTTTGTAGGATTTTGAATGCGGGACTTTTACTTGTAATGATAAATATTTTTACATTGTGGAAACTACTTTTACTTTAAGGCAGAATTAATACAATTTGTCATTTGAGTGACATGTTGTAAACACAGATTCAAAGTTGGCCCCCCTGCTCACCTGCTTCTCCATTTTACATAGCTTACTCCTGGATACGTGCTGATGATCTGGCACCTGTCCCGCCATGACAACCTGCGTGCTGTCATTGGCTTAAGGGTCTACACACCTACCGCCCCAAGGTTGACACACGCAAAAATAAATAGGATAATTATGAAAACACAGGCAGAAGGTAGGGTCTCTGCAGATACAGACACAGCCTCAAACTTCTAGTGAGTAAGTGATGATTGAGAGGGATTATTTTTGTATTAGTCAATTCATTTTTTAAGAAAATCTATATCATTCTGCCTTTTTAGTAAAGGACAAAACTTTTACACCACTGACACAGTCCCAAAGAAAGAAGGTTGCAAATTTTAAGAGCCTAACCCCTTTAAAGCACAGTCCCCTCCTTTTAGTTTGAAGCGTGGAGCAGAAAACAACCAGCACACTTTGATCAAAAGTCCTTAGAGACCAGCTGGTGGCATAGGGCTGCTGTAGATCTCTACTGTGGGCAGGTGCCTGATCATTCAAAGCTCAAAAAGTGTTAACAAGAATCCTGAATTCAATTGGAGTGTGGAAGTAAACAAGATTTTGCTGCTGCTGGCATCTCATTGTGTGTGTTTGTTGTGTGTCCCTGCAGTGTTTCCAGTGTGGCGGGGGATCAGGGCCAGTAGTGGCGTCGGAGGCGGGTGGAGCCAGGGCTGGGCACGCTGCTTGCGATGGGAGCCAGACAGTCCAGGACAAAGGCCCCGGATCCCGGTGTTTGACTACCCGGTCTGGTTAGTCCTCTGTCGTGGGGGACGAGCCAGGCTCATTGAGGTTTGTCAGAGAGGGAGGGGGGCCATCAGACTGCCCGCAGACATGCTCAGCATCAAGCTTCCCGAGCTCTTTGACATCCACCAGGTCCCCAAGGTAAGGAAGGAGGCAAACCTCCTTTATAAGGTACTTGGTAGATCTGTCTTGCTGTTTGTTTTATCTAAATAAAAGATGTCCTGTGAGGATTCTAGGTTTAGGATGTGACCTGCCTGTCATGAATAAGGTCATCTATAAACTTGCACAGCCAGTCCTATTTCCACAGCTCTGGAAACGCCTGGCTGCACAAATTATCCTTCTGGTAAAGGGGAAAATAGTTTTAGCTTGTTTGTATTCCTTTAAACTAATTACAATCGTCTTGGGCAGCGCTAAACCCAAGATGCAGTGACAGTGCCCCTGCAAAATAGTGTTGAAAGGGAACCTTTTTTGCACGTAGGGAGGTGAGCCCTTGCAATAAAATGGCTAAATCTAATAAGATTGCGGGATCTAATAGGGTAAAATAATGAAGTCATTATATTTGATATCCAAAAGGCCAGAGGTTAAATGTACTGTGACATCATAATATTCTGCAAATATTGTTCTGGCCATTATTCAATGTCACAGCTCAGGAACAGCAACTTAACTGGTGCATGGAGGCATACAACCGCGATGCAATAATTCAAATTATGTGTGTACAAAAGACGACCAGATTTGTATTAGAGCGGAGATAGTGAACACAAGGAGGGAGCAAAACCAACACAATCAACTGAAAGATGCTAAGACGCTCAGACAAAGTGAAGTAAGGAGAGTCTGCGGCTACACTGAATGAGTGTAGGCAGTTTGTGCAATGCGGTACAAAACCAGTAACTCTCAGGTATTTTATTTATTTCCTGTCATCATTTATGTAATGCAAAATACCCAATTTTTGAATTCCTTGCAGGACCCTCTTATGCAACAACAGGAATATGGAATCATACAATAACAATACAACTGTGAGTTGTACACAAACACTAGTTCTTTTCAGTGATTTTCAGACTGCTGTCTTTAACTTTTTACAACCAACCTGCTTTAGTTTATGATGTTTTCAATGCTGCAATAGTTGTAGAATGAATGGCTCGTCTCCACTACGTTAAGGAAGACAAGTATCTAAAATCTTTCCTGTGTTCTTAGTTCTACCTCTGCATCTTAATCACACCTTCCTAAAATTTAACATTTATGCCTCAGTAAGAAACCTGTGTGGTATCTTTTTGGGAAAGAGAGACTGTCCTTCAACGAGAGGCAGAGCCCTGCAGTTCAAGCATCTGTGTTGGCAGGCGTCCACCCCGCTGTAACAGCTTATCTTGTGTGATAAGCAGTCATTGTTGTATTAGCTAAACATCACAATCTCCAGTCAGCACTTTCAGAGTCAAATACTAAAATATGTGACCTTGGATCTGAGTTGGTAGAGTTTAAATATTAGAGTTTCTATAGATAAATTAGTCTTTGTCTCCTCGATCCTGTCTGTAATCTAGGTATTTGTCTGTTTATTCCAAACCAACTGTTCCCTGCTCGCATGTGCTAAAGGCATTTTTCCCTAAAGAGACAGCCGCACCATCAGGCAACACCAACAGCAAGGTGTTAAAGCTTTTCTAACATCAGTTTAGGTTGAATGACATGTTTGATGTATCAAACAGTGATAAAGGAGGAACGTAGAGATTCATTTTAAAAAGATACTTAAATGGACATTCCTGTTGAAATGTGACTTATCCCTATTTTTAACATATGGTCTATGCTGAAGTAGATCTCATCTTAATTCACTTCTACATTCATGTTTATAACAATAAAGTTAATAAAACTTTTAGTAGATTTAGAAGTTGCAAGGCAAAGCTGAAGCTACTACAGCCTCTTTGGATTGGCAAATCTCCTGCTTGGGAAAATATTTACATTTTTGTCGTCTGTGTTTATCTCTGCCTGAGATGTTTTCACTGTTTCCTTAAAAATACATGTCAGTGTTTGACTGAAAACCACCAAAAGGAGTTGATCATAATCTAGGGGTTGAGATCAGGTTAAGATATTATTGATAGGACAAGACTTTCTTTAAACTTTCATTTTATTTTCTTGTGAACATTTGATGCTTTTTGATTTCTGCCCCCTTTCACTTATTCAAACAGAACAATAAAAAGCTGAATTTTTTAAATGTTAAAGGTTCACAAGCGAAAAGGACTCAATAGACAATAGGAACAATCTCTGTTAAAAAAAGTCATAAATTCCAAAAGTATGGTTATAGCACACTCCAGCGATGCTGCCCTCTGACCTATTTTTAGTTTAGTTTAGTCTAATTACTCACCTCGTGTGTCTGGTTGGTCCTCAGGTATTCAGGGAGGACAGCATCATCTCTGGATACCGTCACCCGCGGAGCTCAGCACTGGACTGCGTCCTGAGCAGCTTCCAGATGAACAACGAGACGATCAACATCTGGACACACTTCTTGCCAACATGGTGTGTGCAACAACATGGACATTTTTCATTTTATGTGTTTTATTATGTTTGGTGCAATGTTTGTTTTTTGCAATGTGTTACTATTACATTGTTGCATCAAAACGCTAATATGAGACAAAGACCAGATGATCAACACTCACTGCTGATGCAAGTCAGTTCCAAATTATTAGTTTTATTTGAAGTAGCATTTATTTTTTTTAAATCTACAATTATATACAAACTTAACACATTCACATACAATTTCCAAAACAAAAGACGTGGAAGGAGTTTTTTTCATCAAAGACAAGGTTGTGACTGAGACCAGAGTAGAGTTGCAACAATTAATCGATTAGTTGTCAAATACTAAATTATTTGACAACAATTTTGGTGATTGAATAATCTGTTTGTTAAAATGATCTGGTTCCAGCATCTTAAATGTGAATATTTTCTGGTTTCTTTCATCCTCTTTGACAGTAAACTGAATATCTTTGGGTTGTGGACAAAACAAGACATTTGAGGACGTCATCTTGGGCTTTGGGAAACACAGATCAACAACCATTTTCTGACATTTTATAGACCAAACAACTAATCGATCAATCAAGAAAATAATCAGGAGATTAATTGACGCTGTAAATAATAACTGTTAGTTACAGCTCTAGTCCAGAACAAATCTACTTGAAGTCAAGACTGAGACAAAAACTTAAAGTCAGGAAAGTGAAGACACTTTAACTTTCCAGCTGTAAAAACATGTCAGAGTTTATGAGGATCAGTAGAAGAATGAGGATCTTTGTAGTATTTGAAATGTAATCCCTTAAATTCTTAGTAGTGCTGCAGAAAAAATAAACAGATGGCTTTAAACGTACAACAAAGATTTTTAGATAGGTGGGAGAAAGCTGCTGCAAAAAATTCGGAAAGCCTGAATGAAAATAAACACAAGACTGAAACAGGACGTCGGTAAGATCCAAGGACAACAATCTTGAAAAATGTGGGAAAGTAGAAGTGAGAAACAGTTCTGAGCTGGGTTGATTATAATGAATATGCTGGATTAAAACAAAATGTCGGTTTGCAGGTACTTCCTGTGGCGTTTCTGCGTGCTCTGCTCCACGCTAAACTTCCTGACCGACAGCTATACCTGGCCCTTGCTGGTGTACATGCTGCTCATCTGCATTTACCCCTTCACCTCCAGCTGCGCGCACACCTTCAGCACCATGTCCCCGGAGTCTCGACACATCTGCTACTTCTTCGACTACGGAGCACTCAGCCTCTACAGTCTTGGTAAGACTTCAGACACGCTGGTGGAATCCTGAAAACTCAAGGTTGGGTGCAGATGTTTTGGTTTTCTGCAGAGCTTCTTGAGCTCTCTTGACAGCTGTTGTTTAGTTGCACTTGAGCAAGGTATTTAGTACAACAAGTGCTTCATGCTACTTGGTGCATATATGAAGTTATTTAGTATTAAGAGCCCAACCGATGTGCAATTTCTGGGGCTGATTAATATTAGGGAATAAAAAATATTTCGATATCAATATATTGGCTGATGGAGGCAGGATAGTTAACAGTTCAACAATATACTTTATCGTCTAAAACAACATCAGTCAACTGAAACAGTAGACTATAAATCACCCCAAGCATCATTTTCTTTACTGTGTTCTTTAAAAACAAAACTTTTTCATATCAACTGATTTAAACAACTAATACGTTGATACAGAGATATCTGTGATAGGCTGATATTGGCAGATAATGTTGGCCAACTGATATATCGGTCAGGCTGCATCAGTATTTATTTAGAATATTACAGGAAAAAAATGTATTAAAATAAGTTAATGGTGCAAACACTCTGAAGTTCAATCTGTTCTTTAACTTATTTGAAAGTAGTTTGATGCATAATAAGAAGCAAATCTGCAGTTTCACCCCATTATCCTCTTTGCTTCCCTTTACTTGCTAACCCGACATGCCCCATTGGTTTGAAAAGGGCAGGAACTTAAAAACCAGGAACCCTAAACCAATGCTCGTAGCTGCCAGTAGTTCCTCAAAGGACGCCGTTTGGCTCAGAATGTTCGGCCACCAGTGCATAAGTTGAAGCCCGGCAAGATCACATGATCTGAAGTGATCTCGTGAATCCAGCTGGCTCACACACTGACATTAATTACCTAATTTTTCTATCATAATATGTTGTTTTCCTGACAAGTGACACAGCAGAACAGTACAAGCATTTTTGCATTTGCCTTTTATGTGTTTAGGCCGTGTCTGATTTTCATACTGTATCAAACCAGAAGTAATTTGTTTCATGGCTTATCTGCGTCTCAGACCGGCTGTGTTTAACCTCATGAACATTTCTTCTATGAATAATGTTTCCCTGTCACTGTGTATCAGCATTTACAGAGGAGATTCACCAAAGAGTGAACAAATAACACATTTATCTTATAAGAGTACAGAGCTTGTTGCACAAGTTGTTATTTTAATATGTTCAACTGCAGCATCTGGTGTCACTTTCTGTACATACATACATATATACACAGCTGTAATTTAAGGTGAGCCCACTGTATGTGTATATGTTGTGTGCATTTTAGCTTTAGCTTTTAGCATAATTTCCCACCTGCAGACCAGCAGTCAAACATTTACAAGCATTAACCGAGGGCCTCTTTAGTTCTCTTCACTAGTGGAGTGGTCCTGGCAGGCTGATCCTTAATCTACCACAAAGCTTCTTAATGCCAAGATTTGCCCAGTTTAAAAGTCTGTCTCAGGGATAAGTGCTGCAGGAGGGTTTTTCCTCACTGCAGGACCAAAAATGATAGGACAAACTCAACAGTTAGAGGTTGAGCTTTGATGAGGAGGGGGGTTCTGTTGTAACACACAGAAGATAATGTCTGCATTGTTCTTCTTTCGATTTCAGATTGTTCCAGTACACTGAAAAGCTAGATCTGTGCTTTGAATGAAAAACAAGTATATTTGTCATGTAAGAAAAGGAAAATCCACAATGTATAGAATTTGAAATGTTCCTCTATGGTGACCCCCGGTGGATGTAACAGACAGGACACTGTAACAGACAGGCTCCACCATTTGTATGTGAATTGTGAACCAATGAAAATGTACATTAAGGTGTGTTTTTCCCCATAATCCCCCCATATAAAAGCTTTAATTTAAATATGGTACAATGCTTTTTCCCCTCCCCTCCTCACTCTTCTTTCATCATTGTATGTTTGTTTTGTGTTGGTTTGTGAGACACAATTTTGCTGCTGTTCTTGGAAGAACTCCTGAAAACAGATTTAGATATTTATTGTCAATAATAATTATCATCAACTTTATTTATATAGAACCTTTTAAAAACACATTTATAAATTGCTTTACAGAACAGAATAAAACACAGATGGAATTTAAAAAAAAGCTAAAAGCAGTAAAAACTAAACAGAAAACACAAGCAGAATGTCATAAAGCAAATAAAACCACAAAAAAAAAATCAATAGTAAAAAGTTGGATTTCAAAAGTCATCTAGGCCTAGTTCACATGTACTGTATACAGCGACTAACATGATTTCACTGTCCTCTTTGTGTTCAGGTTGTGCCATAAGTTATGGATACTATGTCATACCAGACAGCTGGGTGAACAGCTGGCTCCATCAACATTTTGTCCCCATTGCCATTGGAAACACACTGCTCTGCACCAGTCTGTCCTGCTACTCCAGGTAAGAGGCTTCTGTGCACATTCCCCCCTGCTTCTTATTTGTTTTGTTTTTAAATCTTTCTCTCAGGAGTTTAGATCAAATGAAGCTCATGTCCTGAAAGAGATTAATCATTAGGCCTACAGGATCAAAGGATTCAAAACAGATGTCAGGACATTTATTTTGTCTTGAATGCAGTTAAGTTCTCTGCATCAGCATTTGATTTGTATTATTGTGACGTCTTGATGCCTGAAAATACAACGTTTTAATGCTTCCCTCAGACTTGTGTTCTTGCCAGGATGGAAACGCCGCTGAATAAGTATTTGCACCGTCATGTGACCTTTAAACTCTCTGCTGAAACCCAGAAAAATAAAATTGTTTTAGGCTCAGCAGCTCCTAAAGATATTGTGAACCGCTGCGACTATTCCTTGAGTGTGTTACTGACTATAAATGAAGACATTATTGACTGATCTGCAGCAAACTGATGCATCAGTCTATCCTCAGTCGGTAACACCTTTTATAGTAAACTTATCTGTGAAAAAAGTTCCTTGAATCAATATTTACTTCAAAGTAGAAACACTTAAGTATAAAACAAATGTGAAATCGATTAATGCTGTCGTCTACAGCAGCTTGAACTGAGACAGGAAAACTTACTTGCGTGGTGTAAGAAGTCTAGTCCAGCTGATAGAGAACTTTTGAGGCAATGTAAATACTTTTTTTAAGGTGAAAAATGAACTTGTCTCGCTGGTGTTACTCATAGGCCGACATTTACACCTTTACAGATATATCTCCAACAAGCTAATATTATTCATGAGCTAGTTGAAGCTCTTGTAAGAGGAAAATGTGTAGTGATAACTAATGAAGGCTTTATTCTGGAAGCCTCCAGTCAATTACTGAAACCCACTGGACATCTATTAACACCTTTCTTATTTTATTCCTTTATTAACTTGGATCTATCGGTTGCAAGTTGCCAAGGCTAAGCCAACCCAATCGCCAGAATAAATGTCAGCTAAGTACATATCTGCTAAACTGCTCGAATTTTCTATCCCTCTCTTGTCACAACTCTGTGAGAGGTGGGAAATGGCACACCGGTGGCTCTCACCTTCATACTGAATCTGCCCCTGACCCAGTCTGAATCGCTCCCTGACTTACCGAGAACCTCATTTCCCCCTTAGATTGTCAGCCAGACACTCTGGTCTATTTAGGCCCCATTTTGTTTTCTTGGCTTCCCACATCTTTCTTGAGGGAACTTTGTTTATTTGGGGAAACCCCTTAAAACCCCTTTACACCTTCAGTTAACCATTGTATTTCCCTGGGGCTTGTAGGAGCACATTTATTTATTATAGCGGGAAGAGGCATTTGTTCATTATATCCAAAAGAGGCATTTGTTTATTGTTTATTGTCCAAGTAGCGGACATTTGGCATTCCCCTAGTTTTGCATGTTTTTTGTTTATATTTTTATGTAGGTTGGGCTGGCCTGTAAGGAATTTACAGCCAGTGCCGCACAGATTGTGAAATTGTGAAATTCTAGCCCCATACCGATGTTTAATGTAACAATTTGGCCATTGCTGATTCCGATGTTTTTGTGTTTGTTTTTTTGTTGTTATTTTTCCTCCGCTTTATGTGCCAGGGAAACAAAGAAATCTTGATTATAGAAAAAAAAATTAACGCACAAATTTAAGAGTCAAACCATTAATATAACCTTCTCTCACAATACTTTTTTTTTTTTTTTTTAAGTAGCTCTTCAACTACCTACTAATTTTTTTCTGTACTTGCATAACCTTACAAACTGATGGCAGGGATGTCACGAGCCACTACCTCATGAATGTGCCAACACAAAATTAATGCGACACTATGGGTAAACATCAGCCACTGCTATCGTTGAATTTCATCCTTTTTGCTTTGTCATTGTTATTATGCTTCACTGAGCTTCTAATATTATATTAATGGTGTTTTATAGCTGTGGTTTTGGTCTGTAAATGGGTTGTGGGAGGGTCACCATGGGGTAATTATTTGTTTTGTATGTTTTTCTTTCTGTTTCTGTTGTGTGCTGCGTATGTTTTCCTTTTTGCTGTGTAACTGAAGTTGTTGGTGATTACCCTCCTCTGTTTGTCCTCACAGGTTCCTGGAGCTGCAGTTCCCACAAAGGAGTAAAGTTCTGAGGACAGGAGCGTTCGTCCTTCCATTTATATTCGACACTGTTCCTCTGTTTTACAGGGTGAGTGTCAGTATTCAGCATTTCCGATTGTGCTCCTGCTTGTGTTTACATGTTAAAACAGTGTTCTGAAGCCTCAACCTCCACTGTTAACTGCTGTAATTTGCCAAAGCCACAGAATGTGTGTTTTAGGGTGTTTGTGTCTATTATGTAAGTGCTCAGAGCTGATTAGTGCCAGGCTTTAATACTCTGAGCAGGACTTTGGCTCACTAACCCAGAGACTGATTTCCTTGCTTAATCTTAATCTAATACAAATGATTGCTGCCATCAATTAATTCCCCTAATCACTGTGATGATTATGTAAGTAATTAGTTGGAGGGGTTTTTTTTTTTTGTCCCTAACTAGGTAAAAAATGTTGCAACTTCATCTGGTTGTGTGTATGTGTGTGTGTGTGTGTGTGTGTGTGTGGACATCTCTGAAGGACTGAAGGTCTCTGAGATATATCTGTTGGTTTCTAGTGTTTTCTGTATACATTTGATTTAAAAGTCTGTCTGTTATTTCTGTGTGTAGATCCTTCTCTGCTGCGGGGGAAGCTGCAGCTCGAGCGACGGTTTGTCCAGTCACTGTTACCACCTCCTCTTCGCCTTCCTCACCTGTTTCCTGTTTACCGCCCACCTCCCGGAGAGGCTGGCCCCAGGGCGCTTCGACTACTTTGGTACGTTCTTCTCGTTTGTTATATGATACAGGTTGTAACATTCTTTTGGAAGCATTCACTGATTAGTACTTCAAATCCTGGTGACATGAAGGAACGTAAAGGCAAACTGTCACACTTTCCTCTGACTGAAGAAACAAATTAATATATGTAAGAATGATATATGTAAGAAGATGCTCCAGTGTAGTTAGAGGTGGAGTTTGGGCAGCTCCCAGGTGTGATTGAGTGTAACTTTATGTATAACAGGTTGACATGCAAAGGAAAATGCTAGCAGTGTCCGCTTTATGCACTGAACACCACGTACTATTGAGAATTTGCCTTCGGCAGTGAAGCAGGACTGTAGCTTTTATATTTATTGTCTTTTTTTCTTGGCCTGTTCTTCAGTGTTTCCCCTGCTGACTTCTAGACAATTGACACCAAACAATAGCTCTGTATCAAACAGATTTTTAATATGATACTGTGTGAATTTATCTGGCTGTTTCTTTGCTCAATGGACGGTTGTTTACCCTGGTAAGGTTTCAAACAGGTTGTGTTTTGGGAAACGGGACACACTGTGCAAAGGAAGAGCTGCTGTGTTCGTTACTGATCATGCAAAAGATGAGAAAGAGAAACAGAAGCCCTGAGGGGCAAGTGAGGAAACCTTTTTTTTCCTGGTGATCCATTTTCTAAGTCTGATCTAAATTGTTTTCTCTCCTGTGATTATGACTTGAGGACTGCAGGGGAAATAAAGATTTGCTAGGATAATCTTTCAGAGTCCCTAAAAAATGCTTTTCCATCTTTGAAAAAAAATGTAGGAAAAAAATTTTTTTCAGGAGATAAAAATATTTTTCATGAGTGATTTTTTTTTTTTTTCTTTCAGGAGAATGTGTTTGTTTTTGTAATACTCCTTTTGACCACAAGAGGCTGATATTATAACACATTCCTCACCAAAAGAAAGACATGACAGTAATGTTACATATCCTGCTAACACACAATAGATGTATCTTGTGTTTAGGGTGCACAGAGAAATTACAACTTCCTTGGAAGAAAACATGAATGATTTTTGTCCATGTGGCAGTGGTGCACTTCAGCCTCTTGTGGTCAAAACCAGCCTTCCAAAAAAAAAAAAGTTTTTTTTTTTTCTGCTATAACTTTTTTCCACTTGGTTTCACACATGAAAAAAAATCAATTTTTCACAGATGGAAAGAAACTTAAGATTATCTTGGCTTCACTCTGTCTTTGGAAGCCCTGAGGGGCAAGTGAGGAATTTTATCTGTCTGATCTAAATTGTGGTGGTGGGAAGAAAAAAAAAAGTTTTTCCTAATTTTTTTTCCATCTGTGAAAACATTTTAAAAAAGAAATATTCTAGAGAATTTTTTTTCCATATTTGAAACTGAGTGCAATCTTTTTTTCTTTTTTCTCTAGGTGAAAAAATAATTTGCTCGGTTTCACACATGAAAAATGAACTCCAGATTTCTTGCGTTTTAGCATTTAAACTAGGGCTGCAACTAATTCGTATTTTCATGATTAATCATTGAGTCTAAAGTGTAAAAATATTTGAAAAATGCTCATCACAATTTCTGAGCCTTTTGTCCAACCAGCAGCTCAAAACCTAATGACTCTTCATTTAATATCTAAAATGACAAGGAAAAGCAGCAAATATTTGACATTTTTACTTAAAAAAATGATTCCAATCGTTGCAGCTGCAGTTTGAACATCAGCCATGTACAGTTTCCAAGTATTTAAACGTTGTTTCACACTCTGAATCTTGTCACTCAGGCCACAGCCACCAGCTCTTCCACGTCAGCGCCGTGGTTGGGACCCACTTCCAGATGGAGGGCGTGATAGCTGACATGATGGCACGGCGGGCGTTGCTCCAGAACCACATAGCGCTGCCCTCCTTCCTGGGGACCATCGGGGTGCTGGTCGTCAGTCTCATCCTCAACCTGGGCGTCATCGGCATTTTCAGCGCGCCGCTGCTGTGGAAACCCTGCCGCAGCTCCAACCAGGCGAGCGAGCGCAAGGAGCAGTGAGGGCGTCTTCTCCACCACCAGCCACAAAATGGCTGATTCACTTTCCAAAGGAAAGGTTTGGGCTGTTTGTCTTTTGACTATTAACAGCTCACAGTAGTGCTTGTTTAACACCGATAGTTTTTATCATTCAGAGATAAAGATTCTGATACATCATTTTTTTTAACAACCTGACGTATTTGTTCACGTGTTCGCACAGAAGCTGAGGACCCAGTCGCATTTGTTGAAGCCTTTTTCAGTCTGTTTAATTTATTTTGAAGTTTCCTCAATGCGCATGTAAAAAAGGCTCTGGGTTGAAGGAAGCATGCTGATGTAACACGACACATTTAAGTGCCTTAATGTAGACCTACACTTCATTTACCATGTTTACAGTAGATCACTATAAGGACAGGTTTAAATCTCAAACTGGAAACTTTTATTGGTGCAGTTTGCAGGGATTATATTTTGGATTAATGATGCTTCTTTTTTGCATGTGCTCGGCCAGAATCTCCTTTACTTTCTAAAGGAGTTATTGAAAATATTCTCTGTAACTGGACTTCTTGGATACTGTGGATGTTGGATGTAAAAGTCAGCCTTTAGTGGACAACCCGCCATCAGCTCTACATAATATAATGCAGATGGCGTTGCCGGCTCTTATATATCCACCTATTGATTCCACTCTGCACAGACTGGAATTGATTTGCAGGCCAGTGTGGTTCTTTTTCTGATTGCCTCCCTCATTATGAACCCCACAATCTGCCCTCAATAGGAGAAAAGGAAAAAAAAAATGTTACAGCACAGCGGTGGTGATTAAAAGACAGGTACCATTTTTATAACAGTAAGTTTCCATGGCAACACTATAGTGGCCTCATGCCCCCTGAAGGTCTTCAACAATTTTTGTGTTCTGAGCAAATGGCACCATTTTTCCTCTTGTTCTTCCGTCACGATAGTAAGATCTTTTTTGAACGTTTCTCATGTACAATAGAAGAAAAAAAACTTTTTAAATATTTGCATATTTCCAGTTCAGTCAAATTTCAAACAAGGAACTAAGAGAGAAGGAGAGAAAAAAGTATATTTAGGGATAGTTTGGGCTCATATTACCATTGGGACTGTATAAACCAGTAACACTCCTTTTATATAATGTCGTTATCTCGTGTCCCATGAGACTGTCGTAACCATTTGTTTACCACTTAAATAATAAGTATATATATTTAAAGAATTTTATTATATTTGTTGCTTGTCTGGTGCTTAAACAAGAACGAAAATGCGTGTTTTTCTTCTTTGTGGGGGATCTAGACGTCCTATAGATGAGGTAATTAGAGTGCTTAATAAATTAACAATTAAAATGAACCCTCATATCCAGTAATTTGTGACTGCTGTTGAGGTTTGTTTTCTTTAAACAAGTGAAAAAAAAATAGAATGAGATCGTTAAAAGTTTCAAAACCAGTCGGTAGTTGTTTGAATTTTCATTAAATCTGAGCAGAATTGATTAATTTGATAATCAGTTAGTCGATTGATGGAACAATTGGTAACACTTTAATAGCCATCATAAATAAACAGTACATTTATAGTTAATTAAACGTGTTAATAATTAGTTCACTGTTTGAAATTGAAAGCTTTTTTTTTTTTTTATAGACAAAACAATTGATTCATTGAGGAAAAAATGGCAGATAAATATCCCAGATTCCCGAAAACAGTTTAACATTATCTCTGTTTTTCTTTCTTTATCTATTTTTTCACTTGTTTTAAGAAAACAAAGTTGTTTTTTTTACTATCAGGACTTAATATATCAGGACTTGTTAACAAATTATATAGTTCATTAATAATCATGTCAAAGCAGCCATAGCAGTTCTGTAATAATGCATTTATCTCTGTATGTACAGCCTGTTGTTCAGAGACTGGCAAAGAAGTATTGATTATTACTTAACATCTCTGTCGTCAGCACTAACATACTGTAGGTACAGATCTCTAAAACGCTCATTTTACTTGACAAACACGTGGAAGGCTCGTCTGTATAAAACACGTTTGTGGCACAAATGTACACTTAATCACACCGGTAACACCAGAACTTCGTAAACACAACCCACGGGAAACACGCGGCTAACAAACGCACTCACACACGCTCACAAACGTCTTTTTAGCTGTGCTGGTAGGGAGTTTAATAAGAGGGGAAATGTATGTGATACTATGGGAACGAGGTGTGTTACAGGTCCGTGTCGGATGCTGAAGTAGGAATATTGGAAGCAGAGTGAATGTGTAGAACCACAAAGAGCACACACACGCGCGCGCGCACACACACACACACACACACACACTTTTGTATTGGAGTAGAGGAGTTGTTTAAGGCGTTTTCAAGGTCGCTGTGCAGAGTATAGAAGTCACATCAGCCTCGCAGACAAAACAGAGCAGTATTTTCCCTCATTGTTGTTTCCACCGACTCTGTTTCTGTTTTATCTCCACCCCTGCCGAGCATCGATCGATTATTTTATTTTCTCTACAGTCTTCATCTTACAGCGATCCTCGCTTTGACCCCGCTGATTCTTGGAATTGCATCATTACAGGGTTCTGATGTGGTTCTTTCACTATCGACCCAAACTAGTTTGGAACTCATTTATTTCTGAGCTGCTGCTGTTGTTGTTTTTTTGTTTTTTTGTCATCTCACTCGCTCTCAGCCTGTCGGTGCCTGGACTGTTTTTCAGCAGTTTCACAGTTCAGAGATGCGGATGGATCGATACTGATATCGCCTTTCTGAATTGCATTTTTTGTTTTTTTTTCTACATTTATTTTGACCAATTTGTAAATTCCAAGTCCAGAAATTCTCCAGACCAGATCACTGTTACCTTTGAAAGCTTGTTGGTTTACTCCTCAGTGGACAAGCTGATGCAGGTTGTAATTATCAGGAAAACAGGGCACTTTTCTTGTTTCTTTTTCTTTTTTTCTTTTCTAAATACAGTGTATTGAAGGATGTTTCAGTAACGTGAGAGAGAGCGAGCAAAGACGAGTGTGGGATAAACCGTTTTGATAAAACAAGGTTTTTTCTGTGTCAAAAAAAAAAGAAGAGAGAAAAAGAGTTACTGGTGCCTTTTTTTTTAAAAAGAAAAATCTTTTATATAACTTTTCTTTTGATATAATTCATTTGTTCCAACAACAAGCTACTCTTACAATGTATAAATACTTATTTGTTCTTTGCTGTGTATAATTTGTAATTTGCTACTTTGTTCTACTAGACTTGTGTAATAAATTAAGCCTTTTATAAATGGAGTCATTGTCACTGGAATTATTTCAGGTGCCTTAAAACAGACTTTAAAACTGATTATTTTCATTGTTGGACGTCCTCAAATGTCTCGTTTTGTCCACAACCCAAAGATGTTCAGTTTACTGTCATAGAGGAGTAAGGGAAGCAGAAAATATCCACATCCAAGAAACTGGAATCAGAGAATTTTTACTTTTGTGAAAAAATTACTTGCAGCTTCACCTAATTTTATCTCTTACATACAGTCTGAATCATTTGGTATATTAAAAGTATGAACAGTGTGCACATATATTGTACTGTTACATTACCGTTGCAGCTAATTATTAATTTCATTGTTGATGATTAATCTGTCAATTATTTTCTCGATTACTTGATTTGTTGTTTGGTCTATAAAATGGTGAAAAATGTCTATCTGTGTTTCCCAAATCCCACGATGACGTCCTCAAATGTCTTGTTCAGTCCACAAGCCAAAGATGATAAGATATTTTTACTGTTAAAGAGGAGTAAAGAAACCAGAAAATATTCACATTTAAGAAGCCGAAAACAGAGAATTTGTGCTTAATTTGTTAAAAAATGTACTCAAACCGATTAATCCATTATCAAAATAGTTGCAGATTAATTTAACGGTTGACAACTAATCAATTCATTGTTGCAGCTCTATTCTTAGGATTGTGGTCGGCCTAATTTTATCTGATATGTACTGTAATGTCTGGATCATTGGTATTTTAAGAGTGTGAACAGTGTAATGTATCTGAGATTTAGAAGAATTATTTTATTATCAAATAATTGATTTTTCTCTATAAAAAGCCAGAAAAGGTGAGAAATTTCCATTTCATTTCCCACAGCCACAGGTGATGTCTTCACATGTCTCGTTTCCTCAATTTATTATCGTTTATAACAAAGGGATCCTGACTAAAACAGTTATTCTTATAATTATTTGACATTATTATCAAAATAGTTGGACACATTTTGTTGATCATACGTGCATATAACTGTACGATATGCAGCTTATCACGTCTATAGTCACAACCACATGCAAAAATAAAAAATCTTTTTTTCACTACACCATTGTGGCCAAGCAAATTCACGAAAACGATATTCTCGTGATATCGATGGAAATCTGAAAAAAAAATAAAATAAAATGTTTTACTTTGTTTACAGTGTTTTGTTTTTTTACTACAGTGTTTTGTCTCTTTTTTGGCAAATAAATTACCCTCATAATACGAGTGTAGGCAGGACGAGAGAGAGAGAGAGGGTCTGTAACCATAACTGTAAAAACAAGAGTATAGAAAGAACAATTACTATTTAATCATCAATTACTGGTGAAGAGGCAACCAGATTAATTTATGATAAAAGATGCACAAGACTGAACATCTTTGCTGAAGTGTTATTAAGAAAATATTAATATTTAAATATTTATTTTTTAATATCACAGTTATTGTGAACATCACAATATCGGGATGACCCTACTTTGAATAATGACATTTTAAATTTGCCCAAAACATACATTATTTTTCAGATCCTTTATTTTAACGCCAGTCTGAGTGTTAGCAGTGTGTGTCAGTGACCAGCAGAGGGCGGGACAGCACAACAAGAGTGTGTCCCGGTGGAGCAGCTTGTCACTCACGTCTCCTGATCAGGTTTCATTTTCTAAAAAACCAGGCTGCAGTGTTGTAACAGCGTGTGAATCCCTAAAGATTTATCTGTCACAAACCCAAGGTGACATCAGGTGACACATCACACTGCAAAAAAAGTGTTTTTAACAGTAATTTCGTCTGATATCCAGTTTTCAAACCTGATTTTTCTTTTATTGACAACCACCAGTGTGAGATTCTTCGACGTAGAGGCTCAATATCCTGAGTTAAAACATTAAATAAAAGGCATATCACTGCAGAAACACTTTAATTTAATTACTGATCTCATTTTTGAAGCCTTTTAAACACTTTCAGCAGGAGATTAAAGATGGAAAAACAGCCTGTATGTGTTTTATTAATTTGCAATTTCTTAGATAAACTAAACATTCGTCAAAATGAGCTGTTGCTGATCATCTCTTACTCCTCACTTAGAATTTTAGGATACAAGAAGCTCTTGTAGATTAAATAACTTTTAAAAAAGTATTTGCATTTTTCCCATGCAGTTCATCAGAATGAGCTTTGTGATGAGTGAATTATTACAGAAATTTAGATTTAAAAAGCTCCAGGCTGCGCACACAGAAATACTTAACTAGTGCACAGAGTTCAGATTCAATAACAGTGACCTCCAAATTAAGTCTTTTTCATTTTCTGCCCTCTTTTCTCTACCAAGTTGTAAAAAATGTGGTTTGACTCAGTTTCAACATTTTGTGTTCTCTTGCATTTAAAGCCTTACAGGATGGAGAGTGAAGCACACAGAGTGGTTTTATTATTAGCAGCGGACACAGACCAAAATGAATCGCCACTTCCATTAACACAGAAGAAATAATTACCATAAGAAATCAATATCCCGCACACACATGCATTATACGATGAGGTGGAAGATTAAAAAGGGGGAAAGTTCCCCCGCTGCAGACCTCCTAATAGGACTTCCATTTTAAAAATGGCCTCATTTCCAGCTCCTATTATAGTCAAATTCCATATCTAACCAGGCTGGAGACTCGAGTGCTTATTAAAAAGGTTCATTCTGAAAAACCACAAATGGAGCCCTTCAGGATAGCAGGGACAAACACTACAGCCTGCACTAATCCTATCTGGGCCAGAATCTGCTTGTAGACACTAGAAGAAACAATAAGCCAGACACGAGTCCTCCAAGTGTTTTCATCTCCCCTCGGTACACCAGAGGAGGTAGAGAGAGAGAAAGAGAGACAGAGAAAGGGATGATAGCATTACTCACAATCCATTACCACTCCCTGGAGACGCTCTGCATACAGAGTGATGGAGGAAGGGTGGAGGTGGAGGTGGTGGCGGTGGCCAAGAAGAAGAAGAAGAAGAAGAGGGAGGGTGGGTAGTGAGAGAGGGGCTTGGTTTTGGAGGGGTGTTTGTTTGCTGGAGGGCCGGCGGTAAGGCAATATGAAACTTGATTATTCCTTTTCAATAACCGTCTCCTGAGCATCCCGTGGAGACGTCGCAGGTTGCTGATTAGTTCGTCAAAATAATAGAAGGCTCTTGAATAGCCTTGTTAAGATGTCTAACTTTAAGTACAGACGGCAGCCCAAATCATTGTTCGCTCTGAAGCATACGATAATGACGGATTGACTGATGCAGAGGGATGTTCCCGCTCAGGCTGCTGCACATTTTTTTTTTTTTAAATCAAGTTTGTTTATTTTTAAGGGCAGACAATATACAAAGTGCTGGAGTAACAATACATGAAGATATACATATATATATATATATTTTGGACATTAATGTACATTTAATATTTACACTTACAGGCATCACACTGGTTTGTCTTTCACCCACTAAATGTCCCATTTGGTTGAATTTAAAGTGAAAGTTCACCCCGAAAAATCCAAAATACTTATTTTTTCAGTGCTTTATTTGGAGGCTAACCCGGACGTTAGCATCGCCCTGGCTCCCTCAACAAAAAGCCTACGTGATCTTTCAGTTGGATAAAAAATAAGCTCCGTGGCAAACACAAGTTTATGATTTTTGAAGCGGAAACAAAAAATATTAAATAAATGGATCAATCTATAAGTTGGAAAGTTGCGACTAAAGTCGGCCTGTAACGACGGACTGATGAGTAGATGAGTCTCTGTTCGCCGTGATGACGTTTAATGTCCCCGACAGACTCTGTAGTCTCATTGAGCCACTTGTTAGCAACTTTTTAAAGACAAGTAAAAGCTTTAAGAATCACGTAGGTTATTTACTGGGATGGGATTACATAATCAGGATACAAAAAAAGGTAACTGTATTCTGGTAAAATTACAGAAAAAAGATGTGATGAGATTACAGATACATTTAGTAAAAAAGGGGGTTACTCGTTATTGAGATTAAATAGAAATCGTCTCATTTATTTATTGTCTCTCGTCTTTATTTGTTATGTTTGGTACTGAAGTAATCCAAAAGTAACAGAAAGAAAATCAAGTTACATTACTTTAATATTTTGATACTTGAATTTCATTACTGAAAAAAAAAAAAACGTGAAAATGTCGTATTTTGTGTCGTCCACAGACCTGATGTCAGACATTTAACCAAAGCCCCATTGACTTTAAAGATGAGGGAACCAGGAGGGCATGAATGCAAACTTATTACAGGGTTTTTGGACTCACTTCTGCAGAACTCTATTCATCCAACTAGATTGTTTCAGTACGAATATTAATTTCTCTTTTCCAAAACTCAAAAATGACCCATATACGCAAGACAATCCACAGACCTTGTTGTGAGCACTATTTTCTAACCCGGCACAAAAAGAAGCGAGCATCTACTCACGGACGAGAGGCTCATGCTCGTGACAGCACAGGATGTAAACATTAATGGCGTCCTGTAACGTTAGGTAGCTTAGCCTGCTAGCCTCTTGTGCACGAGTGTGCATTTTCTCATCTGTGCTCCCTTGCGCACGGTGCTATGTAAAGAAAACCTGTGGATTTTCTTAGAAAGAGACACTGATGTTGAGTTTTTTAAATGTATTTTTGAGTGCCACCGAGCTCCGTTATATTCAACATCTCTTGCAGCCGATATCTCCAAAACTCGGCACCTCACGCTAAAACAATCTAGATGGATAAACAGCACTACGGGTAAGAAGAAAAATATGTGTTTTTGATTTTGGGGTGAACTGTCCCTTTAAACCCTTTGTTTTTGTCCATGGCGGTGGCCTCACCTCCAGTCTCTGTTTCAGTGCCATCTGTCCGCCTCCTCCTGGAGTTTCACTCACTTTAATCCATCTGTTGCCTCTAAAACCATCTCGGCGTGGCACCGCCCCACCATCTTGCCCCCTTACTTGAATTTCACCGCAGCGCTTTGATTTTTGCAGGTCGCTACAGTCGCATGTTGAACATCGCTAATTTGTACAAAAAGCTACTCCTGAGTCTCGCAGGCAGGGCCACAGGTCAAACTGTTGTTCTTTTTTTTTTTTTGTCCGTATTTAACAGCAAAACAGACGGCATTAAATGTAAACACACACTTTCACTGCTAATATATGACATTTCGTTTCTCGTTTTGGAAAAATACTCATATGATACACTGGATTTGACACATGAGAAACACACGAGCTTTCCAAGGTTTTGATTGATATCTTATATACATTTACTGAAAGCCTTTTAACAACCTCCCATATCAAAACTTATCCAAAATCAGCGACTATACTATACAAATGACTGTCTGCTGTGCCCAAATCTGAAAAAAATTGGTTTCCACTTTTGACTCATGACGTGAAGTGCCTCTCCTGTAATCATGTTTCATTTTCTAATTGCCTTTCGACACAAGTGTCGGCTGTAGAGTCGTATAAAATGTTCCGCAGCTCAGGTCACAAACCCCGACAGGCCCTCGTCTGGTATATACAGTTACTTCAACACTTATCCATGCATGTCCCTGCGTCAGGCTGATCCCACTTCAGATAAACACTTAACACTTTGGTAAACATTTGACAGGTTTCCAGAGAATGACGGGGCAGTTAATGGGGTCAGGCAGGTCGAGCATTGAAGCTGGAAAAGCAGCAACTGGGAGATTTTGACATACTTTTAAACCCCTGATTAGACGATTGGAATTAAAGGAACAAGGCCTCAAATCAACACCTCCATCTCTCCGGCCTCTGAGCTCTGAGGCTGGCTCTCTCAGCCCAGGATGTCCAGGTACACCGGCGGGTTCTTGACGAGGGCCAGCAGGCGGCTGTGGATGTCCTTGATGACCATCCTCTGTTGGGGCTCTCTCTGCCAGCAGCCCTGCATCAGCAGGTACACCTCCTTGGGGCAGGTGCGTGGCCTTTCCAGTTCCCGTCCCTGCGTGATGCATTCAATGGCCTGTTGAAAAAAAAAAAAAAAATGTGTTAGAATCATATATAGTGTATCTGTACTCAACTCATCTGGGGGAAAAGGAGATGCAAGTTAAACTTAAGACCTCAGATCTTTTGAGGTTGACTTATTATTTAAAAGGGTCAGTTCACCCAAATTTCAAAAATTCATATTGTCTCACGCTGGATCATAGATTTATAAGAAGAGCAAGATACCAGAGGTGGGATGAAACTAAGTACAACTACCTTTTTACTGTTCCTCAGTAGCTTTTTCAGGTATTTGTACTTGAGTGTTTCTTTTTTCTGACAACCTTTTTACTTTTACTCCCTACATTTCAACACAAATATATGTTTTTCTCCTCCTGACATTTTTTTTTCAACAGGCTTGTTACTTTAGTTTTAATGCATTTGAGGGGAATAATCAATTATATTTATTTTTGCATCATTGCACGCCGCCTTCCCAACATCACAAGACTGATTTCAACCTGTCAGACGTAGAGAGAAAAAGCGACTTAAGAAGACGGAAACAGACAGAGAGGGAGACTGAACCGGGGAGAAAAGGCGTGTTAGTGTCTCGTATCTGACGTCCTGGGAATGAGACAATCAACTATCTCTCTGGTGCATTTACGAACATCTCGGACAAATCCTCCTGATTCTACCTTTAAGTTTAACAGTCTTTGAATTATCTTAATATGACGTGAGGTTCACTTAACTTAACTTTTTACTTTGATACTTTGAGTACTTTCTTACTTTTACCTGAATAAAGAAGTTGAATCAGTACTTTTTTTAGCATCTGTACTTCTACTTGAGTAAACTAACGTGATTACTTTTGCCACCTCTGACTCGTGCCCTGTACAGTTGGCCCACTTCAGCTGGTGGTTTATTGTTTAATTGTGTTGATAAATGTACTAAAATCAACATCGCAGCAATCTGTAATACAAATATATGTACACATGCTGTATTTCAAAATGTCAGCTAATGCACAGTCTCAACTCTCCGACAGAAACGGGCCCTGGGGTCCGAGTACCTCTGGTTGGGAATCACTGATGTATCTGAGGAACACTTGCTGGAAAGAGACGCTGCTGAATTTTTAATGTAGTTTTTCAGCACTGTGAGCACCACAAATTATATTACCTTCACCACCATTATATTGAGGTAAATATTTAAAAGACAGATTAAAATCTTGGCAGCGTTTCTGAATAAACAGAAACATTTTGGCAGAACGGTACCGTCCGTTGTATCTACAGGTTTATAGCTCGGTGTCCATTAGCAGGGACCTCGGGGACAAATGAGAGCAGCCAAAATATGAATAACCTCCAGCTCAGGCACTAATGGCTACAACGACAGATTGAGTTCACACGCTCTCTCTGCTCAGTGAATAAATCACTGTCGAGGATGAGAGAGAGGATTTCACCGCACTCTCCATTTGAAGGGTTACCGACTCAATCTCATTCTCATTGTTAACCTCGGCCTCGCACAGCGAACAGAGGAAGCCTGTCAGCGCTGAGCGACTTCACGCCGAAATTGGCCCGTCAGTCGGCCGCACAGCTCGACAAAAAAGACTCATAAAGGCTGCCCAAAATGGCCGCTGTCGCCACGGCATGCCAAGTCAGTATTTTTGGATGATTTATCTCCGCCACTGCGTGTTTGGGCAACATGATAATTCGACTTGTCCCTCATTGGCCGAGACAGATTGGGCTAACAAGGTTAAAGCTCATTGGCCCTGGGCTAAAATGTGATTAGAATTGAGTGCCTGAGAAAAGTGATCTACCCTTCTCTTGAAAGGAGAGAGGGTTTCGGCCTGTAATAGCACCGCTGTGGTCACAATGGAGTCCCACTTCTTGGTGCTGGAGCTGAAAAGGCTAGACTGGACTGCCCTTAATTACTATGAATGTATCGATTAGTTCAAGAGTGCAGAGCAGCTGAAAAAACTTCAGCAACATATGCTGTGAAGTGTCTTCGACTGCAGTGAAAATGTTTCGTTCTTATGAGAAAGTAAAGAAACCTTTCAGACTGCTTTTTACAAAAGTGTTTGCACTAGTACGGGTTGAAATAATCGTGTTAACTTTACATATTTAAATGGATTTAAAGGGGCTACTTACTTACATACCAACAATTTGATACACATGACAACTTACAAAACAATGTGAAAGGAGTCACTTGAGGTGATGAACCTACAGAGAATTATCAGCTGAATCTGGACATCCTCTCAACTTTATAGTGAGTTTTAGCTCAACGCATCATTTTGCTAGTTGATGAACATACCGGAGCATTTAGAGGCTAAAGAGTCACATATTTCCTTCAGGATTTACAGCTAAAACAGAGTGAATATTGGAATTAAAGGAACATTTCAGCCAAAAATGATTATCTACTCATTCCCATGTTGATTTGGAAATTTGAAATTTCATATGTTTCAGTGTCCAAAACAAAACATTTCTGGAGCTCTGAACAAATAGATGTAAAATGTAAAATAAAATAAAATAACCGAAAAAACATAAAATGGCTCCATAGAGCTCGTCTGGTGTAACCAAAGTCTCCAGAAGCCCAGAGATTTCAAAATTGATTTTAAAGACGTAATTTATGACCTTTAATACGCCAAAATCTTGTGGCTGCTAAGCTAAAAGTGTTAGCATGCACCCCGTCTGAAGTGGGTGCACGAGCTCGACTGTGTGTCTGGTGTCAATGTGGTGTCTCAGGGCTTCCAAAGACTTTTTTTTGGTTGATTTTTTAACGATCTTAAACATCTACGTCAGTCGTTTAGGATAAGGCTGTAACACTGTTTTTCTGTGAAGCTCCTGAAATGTTTCGCGGACTGTAAAACTTCGCCCGACTCTCCTTCAGCTTGGGGTTGAGTAGACGATGACAGAATTTTCATTCTGGGGTGAACTTTCCCTTTAAGTTCTCCGGGTTGGCAGAATCATGACTCCAAATAAATGATTGCTTGCTGGATGTGTAAGTAGGAAACTGTTTCTTTACAAGCTCACCATGTCAGCTGAAGAAGGTAGTATCTACACTCGTATAAAACTCATATCCATCTGACTAAAATTCAATGGTAAACATCATCTCTCCAACAAACAATGCAAGTAAATCAGTAATAACCTGACTCTTAATAATTCTCTGTAGTCCACTTTAAAGGGACAGTTCACCTGAATCACAAACAAACCCCACTGTTTAGCCACCAGCCACTCAGATTCCTTCGTTGGTTGAGGTTTGGAGATCAAATTCAATTACCGGATGACAAAATAAGTTCTGATGTCTGAAAGGAAATCTGAGCACACAGCGTAAAACCCGAGAGTGAAATACTAAACGGCAGAGAGAAAGCACTCTGTCAAGAGAAAACTTTCCCTGGTTGGAGCCACAGTCGTTCCCACCGGCCACACAAATAAGAAGATGCCGTTTACTGTTTGTCAGCCGGCTTTTAAAGTGTCATCTGAGGCCACCGGCTGCAATTTCCTTTAATGTGTGTGGAGAGACACGACAGGTGAACTAATAGATATCACCATGAAACTTCCACAGTTGATCACTTACAGTAAGACAGTTGCAACTGCTTCTCATCCAAATTAGAGAAAAATACATTTACCCCTGTTTAAATGGTAAATGGATTGTATTCATGTAGCGCTTCTCTAGTTGTAGTGACACAACACAGGTCAGCATTCACCCACTCACACACATTCATGCACTGGTGGCTGAGGCGACCATTCAAGGTGCCACCTGCTCATCGGGATCAATAACTATTCATACACCGGTGGATTTGGAGTTCAGTGTCTTGCCCAAGGGTACTTCAACAAGGAGACAGAAGAGGCCGAGAATCGAACCACTGACCCCTGTACAAAGCCACGGTGGTGTGTAGCCATGAACGTAGTGTCGGCTTAATTTGCTCAGTTTCAACCAAATAATAGCAATCCCAGTGAGAGCTCACATTTTGAGTGCTTTAAATGCACAGATTAAATTCCACTCGCCTTCATTTTATGTCTTTTTGTAATTTGGGTGACGTGACCCTTTAAATGGAGCGACGGAGACAGAGACATGTTTGTGCGGCTGTCTCATTTGGTGACTAAAATCTTTCCCGGCCACCAGAATGAATCACTTCCCAACAGCAGATACCATCTTTGTCATCACTGACAGTCAAAGTTGTCATTTAGCTCTCCGTCCTGACCCACCTCGCTGTTGGACAGCTGGTACCAGGGCTGTTTGCCGTAGGTGAAGATCTCCCAGAGGACCACGCCAAAGCTCCAGATGTCGCTCTCTGTGGTGAACTTCCTGTACATGATGCTCTCCGGGGGCATCCAGCGGATCGGGAGCATCGTGCGTCCGCCGACCTGAGGACGGAGACAGGGAAGACATTTCACATGCGAGGTAAAGGAACAGAGTTCAACCATTTCGCTTTTTCGATGGAACAAAGCAGAAACACAATCTTTTCATTATGTGTTCAGTTCATCTGTTCATCCTTGCACTACCTCTGAATACCTGGAGGAGGAACTTGAGATCAATGCGAGGCAGACGATCTGAATAATAAGAGCTTTAACGTCCAAAATAGCTTCAATTGAGTATTTTAGTTCAATGTGAAAAAGAAAATGGACTCACAGCCACAAAAATCACCTTGAGCTATCTACGTGGTCTGTAATGTAATGTCTGTATAGTTTGTGAGTTTTCAGAGGAGGTTGTCCGTGGACGTGGCCTTAATGACTGGAGTTTGTGAGGCTTCACACAGACGCCTCTCAAACTGAAACACATTCAGCAAACGCAGTACTATCTATCAGAATATAAAAAAAACATACACTCACCCGATAGTAATCTGTGCTGTAGATGTCTCTGGACATGCCGAAGTCTCCGATCTTGACCACCAGGCCCTCCCCCACCAGACAGTTGCGGGTTGCCAGGTCGCGGTGGACGAAGTGCAGCGACGCCAGGTAGACCATGCCCGAGGCGATCTGGGCGGCGATGTGCAGCATCTGAGGCAGCGTCAGCTGACCCAGCGGGGGCATCTTCGTCTCCTCCAGGATACGAGCGTCAGGACCGTGAGCTCTGCAGGCGACACAGGAGGAACACGTGATTGTACATCTGGTTTTTATTCCTGATTATTCAATTGAACTTCTGCTTTATTAGACAGATCATGAGGGAATATGTGAGATGAGAGAGATGAAAGAGTTTTAACTTCCTAATATAATCTGGCAGTTTAGTTCAAAGGTTCCCAACCTCGAGGTCGGGCCCCTCGTAAAGGGTCACAAGATAAATCTGAGGGGTCACAAGATGGTTAATGGGAGAAAAAAGAAGACAAATGGTTGAAAAAAAAAAAGTTCTGCTGCAGAAATTGTGTTTTTGTGTTTCTCTTATCTTTATTTGCTGTGAAATAACAGAGAATCTGACCTTGTTAATTCTTAAAAAAGTTATTTCTATGAAAGCGTCTGAGAAGTTTAATGGAAATGTCTCTTTGTTGAAAAGAGTTGAAACTGTGAACAACTGCAAGACTTTTGAAACATGACAAGAAACTCAAATGAGACAGTTTTATGTTGTAAGGGGTCACAAGCCAAAACGTTAAAAAAACACTTGTTTAATCTGTAACAATCCTCTTTTACAAAGTCTATTTCACAAGCCTATCATGTGTTTTTAATGTAAAATCTAATCTTATCAAATAAATAAATGGAGCATAGAGTAAACATGTTTCTCTGGTAATAAAACGGAAAGTACCTCAAAATGACATAATGTTGCTTAAAGGTGCAATATGTGAGAATTGGCCACCTGTCAAATTCATACTCACAACAAGAGGGGGCAGTATTTCACCAGAGCAACTGCTAACTGTAGCTGCCGTTAACTAGTTAGCTCAGTTAGCCATCCAGCTAGCGGTACGGACTGGGAGTGTTGCTGTTTGCACTGCACTGGGACGGGCCTGGTTAGTATGCTGGTAATTGTGTCGTTGAGCTAGTTGGACTAAACTTCACGCTCGGCACTTTTTTAAAACAAACTGAGCGAGCCTTTTTTGATGATGACTCAACTTATATATAACGCACTTTATCATTTTGTCATTTTTAAGGTTTCATTGCTTGTTTTTAAAAACTACTTTGGAGGTCAGCTGTCTTGTTCTAGGTCTTTTATGCTAGTTCTGCTCATCACTGCTGATAGAAGACAGAATATTTTTCGTAGTTCGTAGAAGGACATTTTTGTTTCTATGGATAGAATTGTTTTTTTGATCCTTTAGTGGACTGTATGAGCACAGTTATTTCCATTTGTAAAGAGCAGAGCATGCCGGCCTCTGCTATTCTTCTCTGCTTTCGCTGGCTGCTCAGCTGATCGAACGCTGGTATCGCGGCTCCCGGTACGTCGGTAACTATGGCATCAACCTTGGGTGACCTGAAGGACAATGACCTCAGCGTGCAATCTGCAGATTGAACAGTTCTGACATGTAGGAGCTCTTGAGATGGTGGCCGTGACCACGCCATAATAAAGCCATTTAACAGCGATGCTTAATAGAAAACATGAGGCTTGTAATACGCCTACAATTGATTTGCAATAATGCAATTCGGAGATGCAGAGCACATTGACTCTCAGTTGTGGATCATAAACACCCACTCGCACGTCCCGAGTCCAGCCTAAATGAGCAAATCACAGATGATGTGTCTCCATCCATCCTAATATCTCTCCTCTCCACTTGGTCCCCTCCTTACAAAGGAAGTTGTCTATACAATCACTATTAGTTTAAAAGGCAGGTGGCAGGGTGGGAAAGCAGCTGCATTGTGGGGGCCCTCAGACGTTTCACCCATTCTGTCTGCTGGAAATGCGATTTTCCATCCGTCGGTGAAACATATATCTCAGTCTGTGTGCACGCATGTGTGTGTTTTTGTCTGTGTGTTTTCACTCCCAATCTGTCTCCTGTGGAGGACACCTGGCACACAGCATCCACGGCGTCTGCTCTAATAGTTCTGTCAGATGGTTTCCCAGGTGCCAAGTGAGCTCTAATGGGTTCAGACCGTGTCGCTCCCTCCAGCTCCCTCCAGAGGCTTTTACAAAACTTGGATTACAATTTGAGAAACATATTTTAAATCTTTTCCACAACTATCTTACACAATTCAAGCGTAACCGCAAACTAATTGGTTGCGTAACCTCTTCTCGAGGATATTGCATTAGTTCAGCTCAGTTCAAGGAACCTTGTATGTTTCTGTTTTGTGGCCGTGAGAATTCAAATAAAATCACTCCATTCGCCGTTATTGTGTGAGGACAACTTGTAAATAATACATACGCCTCGTGCCTTGACATGCTGCGAATTTACTGAATATGAGCCATCACCGGGACATTTTTGTTTTTCAGTTCTAGTCAGACAAAACAAAATGTTCATCTATACAATCCACTGCCTTCATCTGTGCCCCGTGACATTAGGGTGATGTGAATAGCGAGTGGAGGAGAAATTACGGGGTAAAAAAATAATCATAGCTGATATTAAGTTTGAGTCACTTTAGCAAAAAAAAAAGACAATTTGGGGCAATTTATCCTCAAATTTGGACTTGGAAAACAACGACATGTCAAATTTACAGGGAGACTCAAATCACTGCCTATCTCCAGGACCCTGGATAAATAAGCACCATGCAAATAGGACCTGAGAGACCTTATAGTGCAGAGATGGAGGAAAAGCAGCAACATCAGAAAATATCAAAAATAATTGTACAGGTCGTGCAGACACTTCCACAGCCGGTCCTCACGCCCGTCTCCCTCATGCCTTTTGTGCTTAAACACACAGGAACCACACAGTCCACCGAGGTCAGCGCAGCGGGTTCAGCCTTAAAACGCACGGCAGGTTTGACTGATGCTGTGGTAACATCGCAGCTCACAGTGGACCGTGCAGCTTTTTAAGGATCGTACTGAGCTGCTCTGAGATTCTTGTTTTTAATGGTGGTCGAAGCATCAGCGGTTATCTAAGAGCTGCTGGTGAAGGAAGGGAGGAAGGTGTGAAGCGGCTGAACGGAGACGGAGACATTTTAACACGGCAGCAACAGGCTGCCGCTAACAATTAGTTTTTATTATTTATTAAAGGAACAGTTCACTCAAAAGTGAAAACCAGTCATTATCTGGGGTGAAGTTTCGTGGTCCACAAAACATTTCTGGAGCTTCACAGCAAAACAGTGTTGCAGCATTCTCCTAAATAACTGAAGATGGGGACTCGTTTTAAAACATTAAACCCTAAAATGGCTCCACACAGCTTGTCCAGCATTAATCCAAGTCTCTGGAAGCCTTGAGACCCAAATTGATTTGAAAAGACGTTACTTACACCCTTACTTTAAATCCAAAATCTTCACTGTAAGCTAAAAGCGTTAGTGTTGAAGTGGTTGCATAAATGAATTTAATTTTTTCTTCTTCTTTTCCCCCCTACATTTGTCATCTCTGGGCTTCTGGAGACTTGAATTATGGTGGTAAAGAGCCATTTTCTGATTTTTAATTTTTTTTTGGAGAATGCTGTTTTGCTGTGAAGCTACAGAAATATTTTGCAGACAACAAAACTTCACCTGACTTTCCATCGGCATGAGGGTGAGTAGATCATTTTTTAAATTATGGATGAACTGCTCCTTTAATCTAACTCCAGTTCAATTTGCACTGCACTGTATTTTTTTCCACCTTTTCTGGCTTTTTATATTGTCTTCTTTATCTTTTCTATTTTGACATAATGTCTTTATGCCTTTACATGATGCACTTTGAATTGCCCTGTTTTTGAAAAGTGCTGTACACATTAACTTGCCTCGCCACATCAAAAATGTCTCCCATAATATCCTGTAGCCCGAGTTAAGACATTTAAATAGCTTGTTTTGTCTGACAGTCAGACAGAACAAGCTATTTTTCTTAGCCGAAGAAGAAAACTATGAAATATTCACATTTGTGAAGCTGGAAAAAGTAAATAATGGATTCATTATTTCAGTTCCAGTGTAAATAATAAAATTAACGATGACTCCATCTCACGGCTCACTGGGAACAGAACAGAACCATTGGTCATGTTAATATAACACCTGTGCTTTTCCTACGATGACAAGTCAAAATGTCTGCTGTGAGAAAGGTCTTTAACTGTGTAACTGTGTTATTGAGATGTGGGTGTGTATAAGGAGCGCTGTTTTGTTCGGCAGGGACGGACACATGTGGGGTGGGACCTGAACTCGTGACCCATCGTGAAAAGCTCTCCTACGCACCGAAGAAATCGGTTGAGGTCTCCGTGCCTCATGTACTCGAACACCATGGCGAGCGGCTCTCCGTCGGTACAGACGCCGTAGAATCGCACGATGTGCTGGTGTTGGAGCACCGTCAGCAGCTCCGCCTCCCTCTGGAAGTCCTGCCGCGTCGACTCGTTGGCGTCCTTCAGAGTCTGTGACCGTTACATGGAGATAATGATTATTGGGCTTTGGGGTAAAAGGGAACATCTTAAATCAACATTGAGGAGTGTAATAAAAGGTAAATGTGTGATAGAAAACAAAAATAAAGTTGTGTGGAGTCTTTTTTTCCATCGGGGCTTGAATCGTCCAGCTGCACTCCTGCTTTTAAGTGATGATGTGTTGCAATAAAAGCACCTGACTGATTAATGGGATGATAAATCTGAGCAGACTCTGTGGTTTGCATTAACTTGTTGTAACATGAGCTGCGTATTAAACCACCTGACTGTCCTCAACAAAAACATCTCACCCTGAAACCGCAGGACGTTATTTCAGTGTACGGAACATTTAAGTGCTCACTGTTTCTCTTGTTGGTCTCGTATCAAGTATCTACTTTTTAGAAGTTTTCTTAAGTATTTATTTTTTGGGATTATATATAGTTGACAGTAGAGAGCTGCCAGGAAACGAGGGGAAAGAGAAGGGGGATGGCGTGCGACAGAGGTCCCAAACTGGACTGGATGATGCACGCCAAACCCCACAATTCCACTTGTTTTAAGTACTGAGAGTGTTGCCACTAAGTAAACCACAAAGTGCACATTAATACCAAGCCAAGCTACATCTTGCTGTTGGTTTATTATTATGAATTACATCACTAGGGACCGCTGATAACTTTAGCTTTAGCTGAACAAAATTACAATTACCGAGCAACCAAATCTGTTTCTTACCTCGGTGTTATGAACAGTAGTGTTACTAAAACATGTTTTCTTAGTTATTAATCTTTCAAAGCCACAAACAGATAGATCACCTCGTTGCTATGCATCCTGCAAACATCCGTGTCTACACTATAATATTAAGTATACGCTGCGTCCTTGTTTCACTTGCTTCCAAAAGCAAGCCGGATGAACATCGTTACGACAGGAGGCAGTGGTGCTCTTGCTGCTCTTGTCCACAGGGGCCGCCAGAATCAACAAAAAAAGAAAGCTCCTCGTAGCAGCTTTAAAAATATTTGTTTGTTTTAATCTTTATTTAAAAAATGAAGGTTCTGCTTTTCTCTTTTGTTTTATTGCACTGACAGCTGACACGGTTTCACTGTTGTTGCAGATGTTTACAGGGAATGAAACCATATTAATAAGAGTTGATGGTGCAAATCTGCTCACCTTGATAGCGACCAGCATCTTGTCGCTGTCGGGGCTGAGGTTGGCACATTCTGCCAGGTAGACTTTCCCAAATGCTCCTTCACCCAGCTCCCACTTCAGCACAATGTCCTGCCGCTTAATGTGCTGGACGCCTGATCATAAAATACACAAAAAAGGTTTTGAAAACGTTTGAAGCATTGTCTCGTTTGCACCAACAGTTAATTACAGTTTACTTTGTTGTGCGTATTGTAACTGGCAGGCAAAGGCAGCGTCGAAGACACTTAAATATTACAGACATGAATAAAGATCCTAAAAAGAGAGACAATAGATAATAGCACCAACAATCGAGTAAATCTGGGGGAGTAAGCATGAGTGTGGAATCAGTGACAAGTGGAAACGAGCTGAGGAATAACACTCACACATGTCTTTCTCCTTGATGATGCCGCAGAAGTACTGTGGATTCTCTACAAAGCTCGATAAACCCGAGTCCTCGTCTGAGGAGGGCGGGCTGGTCCCAAAGTTCATGAAACGAAGCGACACGGCCAGTTCATCCTCCGTACCCAAAACTGATGAACCTAATGAAACAGGGAGGGATGCAGACGAGCAGAAGTGAGCGATAAGTAACACCTAATCAGCCCCCAACTATTTGTGATTGTAGTGGCCATCGACAGAAGCAATTCAGAACCCATTTTTATCCCTTTTACGAGGAAAGCGGACGTTCTCCACCACAAACTTGGTTGCACATTTTGCTGGTACCATGGTGACAAGCTCTAATAATCACCATCATCAACAAGCATGCAGCAATCAGAACTGGAGAAACGACCATATAGAAAAGCCTGAATGGTTAGGAGGCTACAGTGCGTATTAAAAGCCAAACAAGTGGGGCCCAAATTGTAAAACCCCACTCAGCAAGGCAAACCACAGAACCCCCAGAGTCCAACACCGTTAGAAAATGGAACAACAAAGAGAGAGCACGGAGGCGATGGAGGGAAGGAAGGAGAGAGCAGGGTCCACTTAGGCAATCAGGCCCACTTAGGCACTTTGAGAGTGAGAAGGGGCAGATGTGTGTGTGTGTGTGTGTGTGTGTGTGTGTGTATGCGTGTGTGTCGGGGGGTGGGGTCCGAGCAAGTATATCACGTCTAGCTGTTCCTCCATCCATCTATCCATCCATCCATCCATCCATCCATCCAACCATCCATCTTCTTTAATGGCCCTCACCACGTGGCGGTGGCCAAGGGAGGTTTCTGCCGCCATTCTCGTGCAGTAATTAAGGCACTTTAGCCCGGCCGACACAGCGGCTGCCTGTGTGCAAAGTTACAGCTCAGTAGAAATCCTATATTAGTCAGTCTCTGCCGTGCATTACCTTCTGAGAGCCTGACAGAATCCATCACAGATTTTGAAACAATAATTTGGCAGAACGTTCGACTATGGCTCGTTCCAGTTCACGTATGCGGCTTCAGATTGTGGCTCTCGGCTGAGACGGTGTCATCGATTTCCTTCATGGAAGGCGATATAAAGGAGAGATATGGAAGTGGGATTTTGACGTTCATTCTCTGCAACAAACGTCTTTCCCAAAAAGTTATTTCAACTCCGAAACCGGTTGTTTCCAGGAAATCTTGATGCCGCGGGTGGAACTTTGACGAGTTCGCAGAAGGAGTCTGCGTTGCTGAAGATTTTTTTCAGTACTCTCTTGTGTGAACGCTAAACATGAAGCTAGATGCAGTAACTGGTTAGCTTAGCTTAGCATTAAAAACATCAAGATGTGAATTACATGCTCAAATGATTATTTTGAGACCAGTGACTTTCTGAACTGGGTATATATTTAGTGTTAACACACAAGAGTGGTATCAATCTTCTCATTTAACTCTCAGCATGTGAGAGGATAAGTGTATTTTCCAACATGACTTTTCCTTTAATCAAACCAGCCAAGTTATGCATGAAATAAAAACTTACGGTGAATACCGAATTTGGAGTGCTGGCCACACCGGTTGATAATCAAAATCATGACGAGAAGGAAAGTGCAGGCGAACACAGCGAGGCCCACAGCCACAGACACCTGTTCAAACGAAGACAAGCAGATTCACACACAGTTACGCTCACTCACATCAGTGATTGGTACATTTGTATTTGGGAACGATGACGCGCAGACGTACCATAAACACTCGACTCTCCGGGTTCTCTGTGACGTTCATGTCTGAATCGTTCGTAGGAGCTGAGGAGGAGAAACGATACGTTGAAGGAAAATGACTCGAGACGGACCTCATGTCAAGTCCATGCAGTGTTGAGGAGACATGCAAAGATTTTTAAAGGAGTTAAACATTTTCAAAGACTTACTTGGATTAATGACAACTGTAGCATGTAGGAGGAGAGAATACAAACACATCTGTGGTCACAAATGATGGAGAGCAAAAGCATCCCTATTTCAGACCCTCACGCCTGCTGCTCCGTGGAAAAGCGGATTAAGTAAGTGGATCATGATCCCACGGTCAGGGGGTACAAATCCTCATCTCCTCACTTTAATATTTCCAACATGCTGACTCTTGGTGAGGCAGTGTGAGGCAACTTCTGCAGTTTCAGCAATGTGAATTCACACTGTATTTTCAGCAGGAAATGCATTGTCGGTATCGTTTGAGACCGAAAAAATATTTTTAAAACATTATTTTGCACGATATTAAAAATGTTTTGTTAATATAAATACAGAGTACACTTAGAAAAGGACATTTGTGAAAAAAACACCCACCAGTTATTCAGTTTTTAAGGACGAGTAGGACATTTAAACTTGAATTATGTCTTTGTGCTCTAAATTGGATGATTCAAGTCTTTTCTGCCATCTCTGGTTTGTCGTTAAGAGACTCAGCAAGAAGTTGTTGCTTTTTTAGGATGAAGCACCACTTTACATGAATGGTAACAAATAGAAACCAAACTGAATGAGTGGTTTTCAGTTTTGTGCCGTTAAAAGTTAACCAGGACGACTTTATTGTTGATTTACAGATCTTTTACAACAATCATTACATGTTTTATGTACTTATAATTATCTATAATATATATAATGCTTTATATAGTTCTAGATGCCATTATCAGGATAAGTATTCATCAATTTATCAGCTTGTTCTTCTCTCATTGCTTTGTAATTTTAGTATTCTGTGCACCTTATTTCAAAGTAAACAGATAAATCAAGCAAATGTTTCAACGCTGGAACAACCAGTGTTAAAATCATAAGTTATTCAGGTAGATTTCTCCTTTGGCTGCCCTCTAATGGCCTCCTCTGCTCGTTATGGAAATGCTGCTCGGAAAAAAAAACATTCTGCAGCTACAAAATAGTTTCAGGAACTCACCGGGAATTATCCCCTCAGGATCGTACGTCCCGAAGGGGTTCTCCATAAACGACCCATTGGCCGTGGCCTCATCCCTTCCCAGTTTGTTCTCGACGATCAGAGTGTACAGGCCGTTGTTGATGTGGGTGGGCTTGTTGAGGAAGAGACAACCGTGTTTCACCGATCCGTCATCTGAGTCAGGGATGAGCTGGGTGTACGTGAAGCGTGATGTTTTGAGTTCATTGCCGTTGTACAGCCAGGTGATGTTTGGCTCAGGGTTACCATCCACAGCGAAGGGGAAGCACCAGTGGTGCTGCTGCACTGCGTCCTTCAGGAAGAGGATTTTGACTGGAACTGTTGGGCAGAGAGCGATGTTTGAGTTCAGGGTGGGTTAAAGAAGAGATGCAGTAGAAAAAGTAACTGAATAACATCCCTCCCCAACAAATGTTGAGCTGCGAGCTGGTTCGCTGCTCCTGACCTGTTTTTCTAACTGAATGTCAACTTAGAAAGTGAAAACAGGCTCGCTTGGTTTCTCGCCCACAGTTATGGAGGTGACGTTTAATACAACTCTGCATGATAAATGATAAATATGAAGCCAAAAATATTTTTAGCTCTTTGAGCGTCACAAGCTGAGAACCATCTCCTCTCATTATATTCAAGAGAAGTAGGACATTTCTAGAGCCGACAAGTCCCTAAACTCGGCAACTCACGCCAAAACAATCCAGATGGCTAAATAACACTACAGGTAAGAGGAAAAATATGTATTTTTGTATGAGTCCCTGCAGCCCTCTGCTTGGATTTCCTTTTTTCTCAGTTTGTTGCTGCTCGGGACGCTTTACCAACCAAAAATGTTGGTACTTGACATCCTGGAAATGAGTTTCAATCAGCTATCTCTCTGGTGTGTGAACGAACAGCTCGGTCAAATCCTCCTGATTCTACCTTTAAGTTTAAAAGTCTTTGAATTATTTTAATATGACGTGAGGTTCAGTTAACTTTGCACAGAAATGTCCAGTAGAGATGTCCTTCAGAGGGAAACTTTTTACTTCTATACTTTCTTACTGTTACTTGAGTAAAGAAGTTAAATCCGTACTTCTTCTTTTACCAGAGTCTGTTTTTACACAAGTATCTGTACTTCTCCTCGAGTAACAGATGTGTGTACTTTTTCCACCTCTGACTTTACACCACTTTGCACAGGTCAAATAATGATCAGAGAAATGCTCATGCACAAGCCTACACGCTACAATTATACGCCTAATGTGCACTTTGATCATGCATCATGTGTAACATAAAGTCAACGGTTGTTAAAGTGCCCTGCAGGTTCTCTCTGAGTTTCCATGAATCAATGTTCTCCATCTGTACTGCAAACCTGTGCTGACCCGCTATGAATAATGAATCCTGGTCGTCGTCGTGCCCCCCTGACCACAACAGCTACCTGGAAGCGCCCGCTGGATGTGAAGCTACAGGAAATGGCCTCATTTAGATCGAACGCGACTCTCAAGTGCAGAGACCCCCCTCACACTGCACAGGCTACTCTGCTGCTCTTAACCCGTGACCCAGGCTCAGGAAGTGCTGCGCTAAGGAGATACTGAGGCATTTTTTGTCTTTAGCGGAGGGCCCGCTGAGGTCCGTTACACTGATTGAGAATTAGCGCTGTTTATCACATTTAACTAATCATCCATTAGAGACCTCTACACACCGTACACAAGCTATTTAGGGGTTAAAAGGAAGGCTAGGATTATGTTTAATGAGCAGATTTGGACAATGGACAACAATGAGGCAAATACAGAAAATGAAAATCAGTCCGGGTAGATTCATAGACTGGAACCTTTGCAGACAAAATATTCACTTTTCCTGATGATGGGTATAGATAAAGCTCTGATTTATGTTTTTTTATTTTCAGGTTAGAAAAATGACATTGCAAAAAAAAAAAAAAAAGCAGTAGAGAAAAGCGATGAGATATGAGAGGTAAGCCACGCGAGTACCGTGAATCAATGGCACAGAGAGCCACTCAGCAGTAAACACCCACTGTTCTGGGAGGTAATTAAGAGTAATTAAAGGGCTAGCGGTTAACGAGTGTCCGTCCACCAGGGGGGCCGATGTTGATAGATTAGCTGCACTAACGCATTTACAGGCTGCCAATCACTGCAGACGAAGCGGTTTTCCGGAGTAGGAGGGAAAAGTCCATTAGCACAGGCTCAAATCAGATCTTAGCGCGGGTTATCAGCCCCATTTTCCTGACGTTCATTATCTGTCCCTCGATGCTTGTGCATTTGGCTTCAGCTGATCGGCGCCCCCGCTCTTTTTGGCTTTATTTTCTCATGAGTGTCACTGAGTCGGTGATATACGATATTGTTTGGGCAGTATTTTTTCAGTAATGTATCACTAATGCATCTGAATCTGTTTTGTGTGGGACCGCTGGGTGCTGTCATTCCTCGTGTGTTCCTCAACTTCCAGATGCACTAATGCATCTGAGAGGAGAAAACAAAAGGCGAAACCTCTCGGGTCAAGCTGCAGCTGTAATTTAGAAGTATGGTCTATGTGGGGCGAAGGTGTTCTTTAAGAGCAAGGCGAGGTAAGTTCCCTCTCTTTCGTCCTCTCATTGTATCCCCAAATTAAATGGCAAGCCATACCTGCAGCACTTCACTCGTATTATTTTAACACTTCTCACCAGTCGCAGGAGTGAGTGGCAGATGACAAAGAGCTCCATTAGAAGCATGGTGGGTACATACTCGTATTTGTAGAGGGGGCATTTAGAAGAAATCAGTGCGGTCCATTTTTCCTTTCTCTGGCTGTCCACCCTGCCTGCACTAGAAAAATAGCCCCAGTGTGCTCTCGGCCTAACCTCCATTAAGCCCGACGACTTGTATTGAGCCTTGTGCGCTTTCAGGAGTGCGGTTTTATTTTGCAGGCACTTACACTCTATGTCCAATTGCACCACATCTTCCCCGGGCCCGGCTTGGTTCTCCGCTTCGCAAGTTAGGTTGTGCAGGTTGTCTTTGGAGGAAACGTTGGTGAGGTAAAGGACCAGCTCGAGTGTGGAGCCCATAATAAACTCCTGCAGCAGCCGACAGAGAACACAAAGAGCAGAGGTGGTTAGTGCAGAAACGACGTACAGTGTGGATCACTTAGAGGCGCACAGGTTAGAGCAGGGCTGCCCGAAGTGCCTAAAGTTGGTATGTCATAAGGTTTAATCAGGCCCGCCAGATCTTTCTAGAAAAAAAATACCTATAAATATAATATAAAACACTGTTTGTGAGGTCAAACTGCTGTTTAAACATGTAGGATCCATATTTCTTAATCAAGAGTGACGTTCTGGACAGGAAGGGAATAAATGTTGGCAGTCAATTTTCCTGCAAAGTACTGCTACGTTCACATTTGTGCATAGCGTGTCTATGACCCGAATGTCATATCGGGAGATGGAGGTGATGGTGGTGGAGTTACAGGTCAGAAAGCTGCCAAGCCAGTGACTGCAGCTCAAGACTGCGTTTCAAAATTTTAAACTGTCAAACCACTGGATATGTTTAGACGAGGGACCACGGCATTTCAATATTTGTAAGCATGACACAAATGGATATGTTTATGGAGACTGAGGGACAATTTCCAGCAGTGATTGTGGTGACAAGAAAGGGACATTTTTGATGAGATGTCAGGACATCTCCAGACATGTTTGTGTCAATCAAAACAGGTATTTTAAGCCAAACATGACCTTTTCCTGGTGGTTTATGCACCCCTGGTTTAAAATGGACTGCAGAATCCAAACAAACGTTAGTTTGTTAGTACAAATAGTAAGTTTTACAAAAATCAACACAAAGTCAGCCAGGTCTTACAACATGCGGCTTCAGACAAATAACAGACACAAGCAACAGCAGTCAGACACAGTTAAAAGCCAGAGAGGAAAAAGTGCTTTGCTTGAAAGCATCAATAAAGTGAGCGCAAATAGAAGAGGGGAAGAAAAATACATATGTTTTGGGAGGCCACAGAGCAAATACCACCTCCAAAAACATGAAGTCCTGGCTCCAGAGACAGACAACAGATCTAAGCTCCCTGACAGTGTGGTTGAGGCACTGTGTCGCTGTCAAGTCAAAACCACTTTTTTTCCCCAAAATGTTAACTTTTCATGAGCTAAGAAGAACAGCCATGTTTTCAGCTGTGTGGCAATTCATTTTTCAGATTATTCAAGGACTTTGTAAATAGTTTGTTTGGCTTCAGAAATAGGAGAATGTCTCAACTCAGGGAGGAGCACTTCCTCCCTCAGTTTTATCAAAACACCAAATTTGGAAATATGTGGCTTTGACTGGACAGCTACATTTTAGGGAATTTAACTTTAGTAATGTGCAGCAAACAAGAAAAGGACCACAAAGAAACCAAAGTGTGTGCAGAATAAAAAATGTTATTTAATCAATATCTGAATGACAAAGTCTTCACTACCTGGGTTAAGAAGCGAGAGCGCAGCGTCTCCGTCCGCCATCTGACATTGGGAGTGGGACTTCCTGTCACACGACATTCAAACGTCAGGTTGCCTCCTTCTTGAATCTTCTCCTTGGAGGGGTCGATCGTCACCAGAGGCAGACCTGAGAGCGGCAGAGGAGACTGCCTGAGCACGTAGCAATGAACACGGGTCTCTAATGTGTGTCCTGGCAACAAGATGCTCCCACTGTGTGTGTGATTAAAGCAACAACTCTGAGCCAACTTCTTCACTGCACCTGCTTGTCGAGGCCATTAATGTGCAGAATAGGAACAACAAATGGTTATTTTTCTTCTTGAAGCCAACTGGATTAAACTGAGCTTTGCAGTAAAATATTCAAAGATCCCCTCCAGAATAATATATACCATCACAATGCAAATGCAGTTCAGATATGATAAATAAAAAAGCCAAACTCACTGCAGTTATCTATCACCAAAGTGTTGAGGGGCACTTCCTGATCATCGGAGAAACAAGACATCTGGCTGTCCAGGTCACCACGTTCATTATGCTGCCACTGCTGGAGCCAGTGGAGGTCACACGAGCAAACCAGAGGATTGTCCCTCAAAACCCTGGAGAGAAAAACAAAGGAATATGAGCGTTACTGGCTACAATTTTTGATTTTAATTCTTTCTTTTTCAATTTTTCTGACAGGATAATGCACAAAAAATTCAGCTTCAACTATCAACTTCATAAATACAATTTCCACCAACAAACGAATAATATTCCCTTTACAAACCACCGTCCCCACTTCAAATGATTTGTATATGAATCCTTGCAATTGTTTAACAAAAATAACCTTTTTTCAATGGTAATTATATTTTTCTCTTCTTCTTTTCTCCTCTCCGAATACAGAGATTAACCTTTTAAATTCTGTGTGCTTCTCTCAGTATCTTTTGTATTTTTTACCTGCCATCCTTCTACTTTAAAGTCGCTGCATATGCACGTCACCTCATGTCAAGTGAAAGCACAAAAGCGTGATTCTCTCTGCAAAGAGTTCCTCAGTTTGTCTTTGTCTGAACAATACTGTTGCCCTTTGTGAATAAAAATACAGTCCCATCTGTATTTGTTCATTATCATTGTGTTTTCAAACTTAAAAATGTTATCTAAGTTTGATATTAAGCCTGATCTGTGGTTCAAACTGATGTTTTCACCACTCTGCCACATCCTCCCTGCATTACCTTAACAGTCTATGGACTACCGTTTTGAAGACCGTCGTCATCCTAATTTTTTTGTAGCCAAAGGTAGTGTTCAGCTTTCCGGATATCAAAACATATCAACTTTAAATATTTATTTATCCTCTCCCACAGCAAGTTAACACACCGTAGCAGTGTCCACATAGGCCAGCCATAGGTAAATTAAATTAGATGCTGTTGTGCTTAACTCACAAGCCTTTTTATATCTATCTTTCCATTAAAATTTAAAATTTAATGTCCTAGATGTGTAATTTTTCCTCCCCTGGTATGAAATATGGCAGCAAATATTGATATTTTTCAAGGTGCTGAAGTCAGAAATTCCAGTATCGTGACAACACTATCCAGAAGTGACCACATTTTGGGGGGTGGAGCTGCTCGAGAACGAGGGCCAGCAACTTTTCAATCACGAGGTAGCCACACTCTAATGTGTATTCAATGCTTTATCATCTACTTTCATCTAAATGGGACCATACTTTACAAAAATGATCATCATGCCGCACTCAAGAAGACTCGAGATCGTAAACTCATTAAGAAACTGTTTAGTGAGGTAATTAAAAAGTGAAAAGTTGGGTAATTTCTTTCCTAAACCAGTGGAGTCAACCCCTGCTGGCTATTAGAAAGAATAAAGGTGCATATCGTCCATTTTTTATTCAGTCAACGGTATTAACACTGAACAAACTCCTTCAGTCGTTAATAACTGAAACACAAAGACTTCAAACATTTAATACCTCACCAGAACATTTTTATAATGTGAGCCTGCAGCAAACATCATGAGTAAAATTACCAATTTCCAAATGTATGGAAGACAAATGATTCAGATCACAAAACATACTGTAGGTAACCATCAAGACCTCGGCTGCCAAACGAGCACTGAAGGAGTGAACCGTTCACAGGCGGTGGCAGAGTGAGGCGGTTGGACTCCTTTGATTTTTTTTTTTTTTTTTGGCTCCTGCTGTTGGTCTGCAGCCCAATCAGTAAGAGTGACCTTATTATAAGAAACTCACAGGTTGAGCAGGGGTAGAAAATGAAACACCCTCCAGGAGATATGCTCCAGATAGTTGGATGCCAGGTTCCTGTGAAACAAAGCGAGAATACAAATGAGATTATGAACATGTGTTTTTGCTTTCTATAGGTGATCATTATGTACAATGCTTCCGCAACCTATGTAGTCAGGAAAACTTCTATAAATCGTACTATTGCTTTTTTTTCTAGCGGCACCAGTAGCTGTTTTTCTAGGGAAATTTTTAGGGAAATTTATTATTTTAGACAAAAGAAAAGTAAAAATAAAGTAAAGATGTTCTTTTCATTGTTGTTACTAGTCCTGTTCTGCAGTTGAGTCACGCTGTGATTTGATTGCTCACTTTCAGAGCAATGCTTACCTGCTTTGAATTACTCTCAGAGGAAAATGTTAATGCATCCAAATGGGTTCTGATCAATTACCTTGGCAAGTATTTCACACCAGCCAGGAGCTTCACTCACAAACACCTCCAGCACACCTCTCAGTGTTTCCTTAGTGTTCGGTACATTAGGTGATTAGTCCAGAGTCACAAACACTTCTAGGAAGAAGGACGCTGCTCAGCTACACAGACTGGAATACTTAGAAGAATTGCATATGGGGGAATTAAGTTTATTATAGAAAGTTAACTATGAATGGCCATGAAATTTTACATCGACATTCACAGTCCTCAGAGGATGAATCCGACTTCTCCACTCGCCTATAACAAAACAATTATAAGATTGATGTGTACAGATATCCATGTTGTCCAGAATTCTTATTTTAAATTCCACTTTCAAGTCCAGTCCTCTGGTTTATGACCAAATACCTGCAAAAATCCCATTCCCATTAACCTCAGCTGTACTTTGTGTTTTGTGCTAAGTAGTAAATATCAGCCCGCTACACGCAAAATTGAGGAAATGGTAAATATTGGTTTGCATTTGCATTCTTGCGAACCCACCCTCTGTCTCCGATTGGCTTGCATACATTGTTTTTCCACAATGAAAACGTGGCCACTGTACGACGAAAGCTTCGTGGCCTTGGTACTCCGTGCATCATCAAGTGTTTCAACACAAACAGGCGCGAAAAGCAGCTGAGTTCAACTGATAGGCGACTTCTTCCCATCATAAACACTGGAATTTAAACTTCTCAGCACAAGGCGCAGACTCGTGATCCCTTTTCCATTGATAACACGTGATGGTCCGTCGCTGTAGCCCTGCTCTGCAGGCGCATCACGCTGTTTTGCCGAAGACAACCCTTTCCAAAGTATTTTTTAAGTGGCGACGAGTCTGTGTGTGATCGGGGGCGAAGAGTACATCAGCCTCTTAATAACACTTTAAGTTATCGCAGGCCCATCTCTGGTTAACACTAAGCTCTATGTGCAGCCTTAAACAGCCTCTTTGTGACTCTGTCTTGTAAAATCTTCAAAAAAATTGACATCCAAACGTGATTAAAGTAATCTTATATCTAAAATTGTGTATGTCAGGCTATCATAATAAACTCAGAAGAGATGAAGGCTGCATATCGTTTTGTCAATGCTCTCAGGCCACTAAGATATCATCACAGTGGCTCTCACATGATCCGGGCTGTAAATAAACCTCCTTCAGAAGATGACAAAAAGCCACACTGGGGAGCGTGCACATGGAAGCCAATACATATTCAGTCTGGCAGGGCCAAGGGTTCAATTATTTGTTTTCCTTGCTCCCAAAAGTTCATGTCAGATGGGTTAGCCATTGGGGCTTATCCATTACCAGCTCGATTCCTGTCCAGGGCCCACAGGGGGGAGAGCAGAGCCGGGAATAGCAGCTCACTTTCTTTTTCGCCATTCTTGAGACCCCGAATGCAGTTTTTACGAAATTGACGATTGAGTTCCCGGATGATCGTGGATGAGGATGAGAGCAGGAGGAGAGAAAAAGGAAAGTGGTCCAAACCTCCATGTCCTCTGCTTAGTTTGGTTGTAATCTGTTCCATCGTAATCTCAGAAATACATCTGTCCCCTACACACCACCCAACCCCCGGCCCACCCTCTCCCTCCACGGTGAAATATTGATTAAGTGATAATGGACCCTTAGTGGAGTGTATTTATTATGCATCAGTTGTCGATAATCCGCCAAAGTGAGCGAGTAAAAGGTGACTGGTGGATGTCTTCTCCAATTTCTCGAGCTCACCCAGCCTACCTCACCACCACCACCCCCCCATATCTGGTCCTCCAAACCCGCCTGTCCTTTAGATAAACAACATCAGACATGTAGCACAGGCTCAGTGGGACGCTGAGGACAAAGATGGTGGTGATAAGGGTCAGCTGCTGATGAACAGACAGATTTGATCGCTCCAGTCTTCATTGTGATATGAATAACTGTTCAGAGATTGTGTAACTTTCTAAAAATGGAAAAATATGTGAAAAGGTTGCAAATTTAACTACCAGGCTGCGTGCTAACTTGTTTTCTCAATGATTGTTGAAGAAGAAGGTGTTTCTTGTCAGTGAAAGCAGAATTAATTGGTTGTATGGCTGCAAATCATCATTATTTTCACTATCAATACAGATTAAGCTACATTAATCTGCTGTTTAGTCCATAAAATATCCAAAACATCTTCAAAAAGCTTTGAAAAACCCAAAGTAAATCCGCAAGTACTCACATTAGAGAAACTAGAATCAATACCAAAGTGCACTTATTTATCTGAACTTTTTATTTTATCATTGGATCCTACGTCACAGACGACTGGATGGAAGAACTTTAATTATCCATTGAAAAAGACTTCTGATGAATGAAATCTGTGGCTTCAGTGTCTGAAATGAGCTCGCATGTTTACCAGATTTGTGGATGAGTAATACGCCAACTCGAACGAGAGAATGAGTCACTGTGATTTTGAGCCCTCCCTTCATGTGACACGTGCAGTATTAAAGGGCTGTCTGAGCCCTGACGGACAGCGACAAATAGGCTGACCCGCACATGGGTCACAACATGACGAGGGGCAAGACAATCCTTCTGTATCGACAAGGACACTTACACATACTGGAGCTTGAGGTTGAGCTGGAAAGCGTTGGCGGCGATGAGCCTCAGCTTACAAGATGTGACCGTGCTGGAGACGGGGAGAAAGCACAATACACATTATAACAAATCACAGATTCACAACTTAAAACTCAGAAATACTGAAACTTGTGTGAGATAGATAAAAGCAAAAAGGTTTTTTTTTTTATTGGAATTATCGATTAATCTGACAATTTTTTTGGTCTCTTGTCAGAAAACAGTGAATAATGACCTTCCCAATCTTCCCACCTCGCTTGTTTTGAACAACCAGTCCAAAACTAAAAAATTCTTCAGTTTACTTTCCTGGAAAAATACTCACATTTAAGAAGCCAAAACCAGTGAATTTTTGGCATTTTGACCTTGAAAATTACTTAAATGATTAACACGCTATTAAAATATTTGTGAACCCAAGTAAACTGACTAAATGTCTAAGTTTGTTAGCTATAAATCTAATAGACTGACTGACTGATTGGTATTTCAACCAAGTAGTTCTCGTGCACAACGTTAACCTGACGCCAAAAGGTCCTATGTTGCAGGCAGACATATCTCTGATATTTAATCTCTCTCTCATCTCTCATACATTTGTATTGAGAACTGCAGTGACAGAACAAACAGTACTCAGTACAGTGCAGTACAACAGTATAACAATGTGTTAGTCTGCCATCTGTAAGCACGAACTTGTGAGCTGTTTGTCTTACAGGCCAAGAGAAAAAGCTTTACTTACAGGTTCCTCAGCTCCCGGTAGTTAACAAGATCAATTTCTGTTATGTTCTCCAGGCCTGCTTGGTTTTCTATGTAGCTGGTTAATGAAAACAAAAAGGAAAGAGAGACGTACAAATAATGAAACATCATTATTTGCGTTTATCATTCCAGCTGGTTAAATGAGGTGGAACAAAGAATACTTATTGAATATTTTTCTATAAGAGCAGCTTTGTCGCAGTAAATCCCTCAAAATGGTTGTCAATTCTTTATAATGACTATATATATCGACGATAAAAATCCAACACTGAAAGCAACAAAGGGCTGGAATGCATTGTGTTGCCTGTGTAACCTTTATGTCAATACTCTTAGCAGCTAATTACTTAAACCATTAACCCCATTTAAAGGCATCATTATTCAGAGTTGGTAAAAACAACATGGAAAAAGGAGGATGGGTAGAAAAACATGCAACCATGGGAGTGAGTGGGAGTTAAAACCATGGTTAAAGTGATTTTTTTTTTTGGCGATAATAGGCAGGCATTCAAACAGGTTAGTGGTAAAAAAAAAAAAAAAGAAATTGAAAAAAGGTGAGAACAGTGCATGTATAGAGAGGAAGAAGAGACCAGGTGCGATCAGGAATCATCTGAAAAGAAAATTCAACAGGTTAAATACAATATACATAACAAGTATGTTGGAAAATCATGTCAAAGTTTATTTAGTATGTGTTAGGATCAAAGTTGCATTTTAGGCGATGGTATGTTCAGGCACAGTAAGCAGAAAAATGGGCTTTCCCCCTAACTCTTTCAACCTGAAAATATCACAGGAGACAACACAGATATTTTTACATTTTACGGTTCCCTCTTCTGTGGGTTTTTTTTTTAATGAGCTTGACGCCAAACATCCAGTGTTTGAAACACAAAGCATTTACGTGTCTCCAAAAAAGTGGTTGCTAACAAGCGGCTAAATGAGACTACGGAGGTTGTCGGGGACATTAAACGCCATTAAGCCGAACAAGGAGACTCATCTCCTCACTAGTCCATCTTAACAGTTTTTTTCTTTAGTTGCAAACTAAAAAACTTGCAAAATTTAAATTGTCATTTCCATCACCTCTGAGGTCAGAGAGAGTATTTATCGATATGGCTAAACGGAGAATGAGTGACCCGGACAGGAGCAGTAAAAGACCGGGAGAGAGGCTGAAGAGGTCGGTGTGTTTACCCGCAAAACTACTGCTCATAAACCGTGGAAAACGGACATTACTAGAGCTACTGAGTGGATTAACAGTTTGAGTTGAGCAACGAGAATGCAACCAACAAAGCCAACCAATCATGGGCGGTACAGTGAGAACTGGATTGGGATCTGTAACAACGGCTCCAATACAGCTAGCCAACCATTTGCCATCGAACACAACAGATCTGGAGATGTCATTTGGACCTTCTCCACCGTGTTGTCTTAGAAAATCATACCTGGAAAGGTATGTAGTTGATCCAGGAAAAGCGAGATACTATCATCACATTATAAAGTAAACATTATCAGTCATAAATGCCTACAAACAAGTCCTTCATGCTCGAGTTCTTATGACTGAACCACAGCATTAGAATTAATTTTCAATTCAGTGCACTGAACACGAGCCCCTGACCTGACAAAAATGAACCCAAAGAAAGATTTCTCCTTGACCTCGTTGACATCCACCAAACAAACTAGCAGCAGATAACAAAACCAACCGAGATGTCCAGGGACCTGAAACCCACAAGCTCACATAAGAACTTAATCCACTGCTCATGTGGAAAAAATAATGCCTGAAGAGACGCTGGGCAGACAAGGTTGATGGGAAATTCTTTTCCAGACACGGCCCACCTCAGAATTACTCGTGAGCTGTAGATCAATTCAGCACTCAACACAAAGGCAGCCAGCTCTTTTCATGAGATGTTTGAATAGATGGCTTGATAGGACCTACCAAGGATCTTGCTGGAGCAAACTGTCCATCAGGAGGACACTTCTTTGACTCGATTCAACCTATAATGGTTTTAGCAAGGTGAATGTCTTCAGTCCTCCTCTTGAACACGTCATAATGTCCTTGGAAAAGATTTCCTCTCCTACTTAAATGAACCAATAACTCACCATACAAAGCAATCCTAGAAATTGCATTATCATCATCAGGAGACGGCCTCGAGGCTGCCACAATGAAGACATTTGCAAAAATTAAATAAAAGGCCCGTATGTGCACCAACTTTTGAAGTACTTTTGTACTGCACAAAATAAGTAAACAAACCCCAATTTGTTTTACTTTAATAGCAAACTCAAAACACAACTTGAATTTGTGTTTCAAAAAGGACCTAAGCGCAAAACCCGAGGTAGGTAGGTAGAAAAACAGTAAAAAATACAAAAACGAAACAAAGTACAAACAAATTAAGCTCTGGGAACACAGAGAGGACTGCGAAACAGACAGAAAATAGAGGAGATACAGACGAACCGAGAGAGAGAGTGAAGAAAAACACAGGTTTAAATCTTAAAAACGTAGGAACTGATTAACTATCGAAACACAGGTGTACACAGAAAAAGGGCGGGAAAAAGACAAAGACAGGAAACAGACAAAACCTGGAGCGGGCTACAGAGGTCTGGTAAGCTTTTTCTTTTTTCTTTTTTTCAAACTTGTAGACTTTAGCCCCAACCAGTGCTGCCTCAGGTGATGTCACTTGAGTCAATGTATCCGATTAACACAGCTCCCTCTGACGCCACAAAAGACTCTTTCACATATGTCAAATAAAGTTAAACAGAATCTTAAGATCCCCTCCAGACATTCACATTCACATTTCACATTATCGCAGATAAAAAGACCCTCCCACATTATTGTTTGTGTGTTGAGATACGATGGCGCCAAACTTACTGAACTTTGACTGGAGCACTGCTGACCTTTATGGGCACAGCCAATTGCTGTTGACCACTGCTTGAACTGAAAAATGGATGACAACTAACGTTAATTACTTGTGTTAGTGAGTTTAAAGAACAAATTGGACTCGAATCAAGACTTTAAACACAAGCTGCTGTGAATAACTTTTTTTTTTTTTTTAAATGTGGTGGAAAATGCCTTTAAAATACGTGTAGTTGAGACACCACAGCATCAGATTCTGGTTTTCCAGTTAGTCATGTGACACGTTATGGCTGCAGTATTTTTTAATGGTCTCTGCGGCAACAACTGTTGCTCCTGATATGATGCTATTTCTGGTTAGTTTGAATTTTACTGTAATAATTATCACTTAACCAGAATAAAGATTAGACTAGACTGGAAAGTAGTGAAGTAGAAGAATAAAGATGGATGGATAGAAAGTATATACCAGTAAATATAGATTTATTTTTCTGGTATTACAGGCTGTTGTGCATGTGCCAAAAAAATACCTGCAGTAATTTCTAGTTGATGACGGCCACTTTCAGCACATTGCATTGTTTCAACCTCTCAGCTCTCTGTTTGTCAGCTGGAACACACAAACCTCTTTATTCATGTCTGATTGACCCACACAGCAATAATGTGATTACAGGGCAGGTGGGCCCAGGATCACCCATCGGCCTTACTTATCGGATTGAGCCAAGTGGGTTGTATATCATCTATTGTTCCCCGGGTGGGGGCATTGACTGGCAATTCACAAAATTGAATTTATAACTCAGCCTATGATGAATTTCGGCCCCTGTTCCACAGTTAATGGCCCCTTGTTTGTTCCGCGTATCAACTGTATTCTCTTGCACTGCCAATACGGCAAAGTGTTGTTGTTTGCTGGCATGTAGAGCGCCGCGGTAAACAGAAGCAGAGAAAGGCCCGCTTACTTATTGATTGAACGGTTGAGAGAGAATGTCAAGCCTCACCCTGAGCTCTGTGAAACATGTCGAGCTGCAGGTACAAGGAAATACCTCTGAGGTAAGAGAGAGAGGGGGGCAAAGAGAAAAAAGAGAGAGGGGGGTTGGTAGGAGGTGAGTGGCGTATAGGTGAATAGAGGTAAAAAGCGGCGGTAAATTGACTTGCTCCACTGAAATAGCGTCTTAGAAATGTAGTTCCTTCTTAACAAGTGCTAATTGCTCAGATCTGGGGACAGGAACAAAGAGAGAACAGCGTGGTGGTGCAGAGAGTGACATTTACTTTTCCATGTTGGAGCTGATGGTGGGTTGCATAATAATACAGCAGCCCTCTTTAAATCACAGGTGGTCAGTTTCTACTTCTTTTTCCATCCAAAGTTTCAAAAAGCCAGCGTTAAATAACAGTCATCTGCTGCAGACATGCTGTAGCCAACTGAGAAGTCTCAGTTCGCCTGAGCGACGACATTGATGGTTTTTATTCGCACACGTTCCCTCGGGGATGACATGCATGACTGTAAAGGACTGCCTACATCAAACTAAGCCTCCAAACCGCAGCATCAACATCATCGGCCATCTTTTTTATTTCATCTATTGGGCACCACTTGGAGAAAGCAGAGAGGAACAAATGATGTCAGATCGACCTCGGTGGTGCACGCAGGTCAGCTCTCTCATCAGAAATGGAATTTACATTGGAGCCTCAAAAATTTTAAAATACTTACTGACTTGTGTCTCAGATTTCCACCCTGATTACAGCATGGTACATGTACATGAACCTTCAGAACACAGTAAACATGTATCTTGACTTTGTTTGTTGCAGTGGGAGCAGATAATAAGTCAGCCTGCCTCAAAATTGTCATCTCTGCCACGACTGCTTCAGCACCAGAGTTTGAGGAACTGTGCGTTGATGATAACTTGAAGGAAACTACACAGTCCTGATGAAGCTGAGCCAAAACCTAAACGTAGATGAGTTTTTACTACACTTCAAACCAAGTTTCAAGGGCTTTAAACAAAAACTATTGTAAATTAAGTTTTTAAAAGTCGAATGTGGTGATAAATGCTTTCAGAGAACATATTGAGACAAAAGTAGCACTTCAGCAGAAAGAAGATTCAAGTCACAAAGTTTATGAAGTGTTTGTACAAAAAAAACCAACACGTTTTTCATCACAATGGGAGCCAAAACAAAGACTTTTAATAAGAGTCAGATCTTGAACTCAGCATCACGTGACCAGATAAACGTGCAGCTTATGTAAGTAAAGAAAAAAACACACCCAATAACTGTTTTTCATGAGTTTTTCCACAAAACAAGCGTCGATAGACGAGATTCTTTGACAAGACTAAGGCCAAATTTTTGAGGCACGCTGGATGATAATACATCAGTTCCCGTCACTCTGTGCCAGATACGTCAGCAGCAATCCATAATTGATTTCTCATTGACTAAAATGTCTAAATTACTGCCGTGCTAATGCATCTCAAATAGCAGCAGAATTACTTTACATCAAGCAGCAGCTGAATCTGAAACAAGCTCTCCGCACACTGTGAAAACAGAGTGGAATCTGATCAAATCAAACCTGAGAAGATTTGATCAAAAAAATGAGACAATGTGCCTTTTCCCCACCGTGATCATCAGGGACTCACGGCAAACAAAGTACAGAATAAAAGACTTTGGTGAGACATCATCATCTCTTACCAAACGCAAAATAGACAAAGACACTATGCTAGCATTGGAAGTCCGCTGAGACTCTCTTCATGGTAAGAACAGAGAAAATCGCAAATAGTGTCACAAATTAAAGTGACAAATAATGAGAAACAATCAAAGATACTGTATATCCACACCAGAACTCGTTCTTTGCCAAAGCAATGAAAAACACCTGCACAATGACTGACAGAGTCAAAGCAGGGTGACCAGGTGCACCACATGCTGAGATGATGTCCCACATTTTGAGTGGCTATAGTTTTTTAAAGGACAGATACTTATGACAGGCTCTCAGTGAAGAGAAAACAGGAAGGCTGTCATCACGGGGTTGTGTTTTGTTTAAAGTCAAACAAACTGCACAAACGTGGGTAAAAGTACAGGTGAACCTGTCACCATCTCAGCTGCTTACGCCAACACCAGACGCCATTTGGTGGAAACTGAAACTGGTAACAGCAGCCGGAATAACTAACATTGACATTTTTCCAAACACTGAAAAAAGGTCATGTGGTCGTACGAAAGCAGCGTGCTACTGAAGTGACCCAAAGGCAAAACATATGTTACGAGCTAAGTGGCAGAATAGTTTATCTTTCAAGTTAACTGGACGTTATATCACAAGTAGGGGTCGACTGATGTGTTTTTTCCAGGCTGATAACGATACAGACAGTTAGACATCAAGGAGACCGAAAACCGATATTTGGGACCGATATTCATGTGAAGTAAAAAAAATAAAATAAATAAATCTGTCGAAATTTGGAACAACCAGAACCATCTCCTCTCCACTACACTTATCTGATACACTTATTTACAAGATACTTTGCAGACTTACATTATTTTAGCGTTTACAGGCTATTAACTGTGACGGTTTACCGATCAGACATTGTTGTGGGTGGGACACTGTGTGAGATGATGTTGCATCGGAGCCAAAGCTCGTTTATTTTACCGGCAGTCTGACAGAAACAAATCTGATACAGATCATCGGAAAATACTGATTATCAGCTGAATATCAGCATTTTCTACAACCTAATCAAAAGTTTAGACGACATCTCAGCATCGGTAACGTGTCCCACATTGTCTTTGTCCTAGTAACAGGTTTGTCATCCTCTTCTCAGATACATCTGGAACTTCTGTGTCCCTCGATCAGAAAACTTTTCCAATGATTGAAGAGTGATTTCTATGATTACAACATTTTAACACGTGGACTAACCAGCAGGCTCTCCCGGACAGCTGGACAAAACCCGAAATCATCTGCAAGTAGTCGACTTTCTGGAGTTAAACTTTGCCACCGACACACTGAACTCCTTCAGCTCCAACCCGCAGTGATAACCAGAACACAAACAGAGAAAATGAAGCTTTTTTCAAACCACCATTATCAAGTCAGCGCATCTGATACACTCATGCTAATTAAGAGGCACATGCGGAGCAGGTGACACATCATACTCACATCTCCGTCACGTTCTCGCTCTCTTGCAGTGCCAGTGCCGGGATGCTGGTGATACCATCGGGCTCCATGCACAGCAGCATGGCGAAAGAGCACCTGCAAGCGGACAGGCAGCCTCCCAAGACGGGTGCGGGGGCCAGGCTGAGCAGGGCGAGCACCAGGGGCAGGGGAAGCGCCAGGGCCCGGGGTGCCACGGCCATGCTCAGAAAAGAAGAATCTTCTCAGCACCAGCGGAGAGGTTTGGCAGCTGTAGTTGGAGTTAGTGTCTGTGTGTTTCACCCTTAATGAAGAGTCAGTGAGAGAGGCGAGGAGCTTTCACACACTGTGAGTGACTCCTCTCGTGGCTCTCTGGCAGGGTTGAGATCCCAGCTGGTCAGGGTCTGGTACTGAGCCACAGCTGTACTGAGCAGCAGGAGGGGCAGGCAGGCAGGCAGGCAGGCAGGCAAGGGGCCTCTGGGGACATGTTGGTAGTGGGCTGCAGCCTCTCTCTTTCTCCCTCTCTCTTCCTCTCCTCCACAAAAGGGAGGGGCGAGATAACAGGGGCCAGAGTCACCAGACACCTCGGGGAAGCTAGAGGGGAGAAAGAGGGAGGGGTTGGGGTGAAGGGTGTGTGATGATGATGATGGGAGGAGGAGATGGGATACGGTGATTGAGATCTCATCTGCCCCCTCGGGTGAGAGTTCTGCTGTCCCGCCAGCAGCTCGAGGCGCAAACAGAGCCAAGAAGTCAGGGCTCTCGGGTGCCTGGATGCAGACAGAAGCGCTCTTACACTTGCACTACCGTAGCAACATCCTGCTGTATGAATGGACGGATGTGGCTCTCCATCCTGAGAGAATTGATTGTTGGAAGGTTTGTGATTGTTTGTGGGAGGGGTGGTGAGACGAGCCATCTGCAATAAACTGTTTTCCAACAGTGTGAACTCCCAGCAGGGTTTAATAATAGGAAAATGAGAGCACTATAGGTCTATGAGTTTGTTGTTTTTCCCTCCGCTGGAACATATACACCGCTGTACGCTTTGTGAGGCTCGCACATAATTTGCATTTCGCCCATTGTGATCTTGAAAAGCTCAATAGGCAATCCACTTTCACTTGTTTCAAGTGGTTTGTACAACAGTTGACTGACAGGCACTCGACAGTACATCGCTGTAGACCCAGTGTGCCTGGATTATGAAAAGGAAAAATCTGCTATAGACGTGAAATCAGGCCTGAATGTTACACTGAAAGACTCCTGAGTGAGATGTGTGATGTTACCAGAGCTCTGTCAGCTCCTCGTCTCGTAAGGGATAGAGATGTCGCTGGAGCTTCAAGGGAAGGTTCAATTGACGGACGAAGAAAACAAAAGACTGATGCCTTTTATAACGCTTGTTTTCACGAGTCAATAATCAATCTGCAACGTTTCTTTATTCTACAAAGCAGTACCGTATTTCTGTGATTGTATTAAGGTAGTGGATCAATCACTGTAGTCAATTAAGACTAATAGTGATTCAACCTCCCTTCAAAGTTCACACCAACGTCATTTCTTGTTTGTCAGATTTTTTGAAACATGTTCTGGAAAACATACAGTCAGGGCTCCAGACTAACTTTTCTCACCACTGTCAGAAACCATCCTGAAAAACAACATTTACTGTCTAAAAGTGACTGTAAACCGTCCCAACAACAAAATGTTGTTTCTTTACTTTGTTATTAGCATTCAAAGTGCTTCAACCTCCAAACTGGAGTTTTCAGTACATTGTTGCTGTAAACTAAATGATTTTGCTCCTCTGACCACAAACTCTCAGCCCTGCTGTGTGTTTAGCTTTAGCTCCTTTAGCTGTTAGCTCCGTTAGCCAAACACACCGCGGGACTCTGCTGCCCAACAGCTGCTAACAGCTAACAAGCTCTTCTCCTGCCGGTTTCAACATTAATTTGTTTATTATGTAGAATTACCAGTGGAAGAAAAAGTGTGCGTCCACGGTCGATAGCGGGTTTAGTGCGTCTTTTTGGATTTTAACGTGTCAAACTTTTTGAAGGTCTCGGGCTGTGTAGCCGGCCGGGAAAATTACCTTGGTGATAAAGAAACACATTTTCTATCGTCCGCAGGACGACAGGATGCCGGTAGTCTTGATCAACTTATCAGTTTTATCGAGAGAAAGGTCCAAACTCAAAGACATTCGATTGACAAAGATACAAAACAGAGAAAAGCATCAGATCTTTGCGTTTGAGAAGCTGAAAACAGTAAGTTTGGCCTTTTTTTGTGTGATAAATTACTTGGTATAATAATTGTTTCTGCAATAATTTTAACAGTACTTTCTAACCACCTTCCACATTATATGACTATGTTAGCTTGTAAGTGGACCCATGCTAGCAGGTGAGCTCTACAGTGGCTCTAACCCTTGTAACTGCTAACATTAGCTTGCTGCAGAGACCCGGGGCTGTCCATCACATATATGTTCTTTACACGAGCAGAGACATTTTTTTTTGCCCATGGGACAAATACTGCGCCCCACCCCCATTCCTCTTAGTCACTCTGCGCATGAGTAAGGTCATAGTGTCCCGACCACAATTACTGGCCATAAGCTGAATAGCCGTTTTTTGCTGCTGTCGTCAGGATTATCTGGTGGCTTAATTACTCTTCCTTTTACGCCCCCTTTTTTTCTTGGTCTTAGCTCAGCAGATAGTGTGGAGGGACAAGGCGCTTACACTCAGGAAGTGTTTGAGAGCTCGAGCAGACCGGTTACAAGATTGAACACTCAGTGGGAAGCGACTGCTGGGAGGCGTAATTAACGACATGAAGTATAACCCAGTAAAACAAACGAATGCGAGTAAGATCATGTAAGCAGGCTGTAATGCACATTATCTCAGCATACTGTATTTACGTTCTTACGACCACTTTATTTAATTGTCCAGCTTTAATTGGCAGTTGGTTGTACACACTGTAAATGCTCAAATGTGAAGTGGTTTCATTTCATATTTACAAGACTGGTGAAGAGTGTTTCACACTCCTGGTATTTATATTGTGGAGAGCAAACAGCAGATATCTCACACACCCTCAGTATATCCTGTGAAATGTAAATCTAGCTAAAATCTTGACATAATGCTTTATTTATATTTCAATAACTGATGGTTGGATTGCTTTGGCACAGATATTCATGGTTCCTAGTTAATGACTTTGATAAACTCATGACTTTCCTCTAGGCTAACCCAGACGTTAGCTTCGCCCGGGTTCCCTCGACAAAAAGCTTATAAGATTAATCAATTGAATTTTGGATTAACGCAACAGTTAAAGTCTGTGACAAACACAAGGTCATGATAATGATACGTTTTGTTCAGTAAGATCTTCACAAATGAACACAACTTTTTGAAGTGTAAATGCAATCGGCAGAAGTAAAAAGCTAACGTTTTAAACAAGCTACAGCGCAGTCCAAGACTTAAACATCACCACCGCACGTCTTACTACTGTACACTTTATAATACACACTTTACTATAAACAGATCGATGAATTGGAAAGTCAGAACAGTCTGCAACTAAAATCCACCTCTAAAAATGGACTACGTACTACACATACTACGTCCTGCAGACGCTGACCAGTAGAAGTTGCTTGCCCCTAGTATTTCATCTCAGGCCATCATGAGGTCAAAATATATATATTCTCATTCTAAAGACCAAAAAATAACAATGTTCCCGTAGACCTCAGCTGAACTTTGTGTTTTTTTGCTAATTTTCTAAACATTCATATTAGCTTTGTCACTGCAAACATGTTAGCACGCTGATTCTAGCACGTAGCTCAAAACCAAGCGGCGCTCCTTTACAGCCGCACGTTTGTAGTCTTGTTAGTGTTGAACGTCATACTATTAGTTTGCTCTATTCTTGTTTACATCTTATTTTCCTCCAGTTTTCCCCACAGCGACGTCGTCTGCCTTATCCAAATGAGGGAAAAAGTACATGAAGAAAGAATTTACGTACCTCTTGTTCGTATTTTACTCAGCTAGATTGATTTACTTTCACTTCCTGGAATACTGCAGTTAATCATTTGCTATAAGGAGTCTCTTTCACAAATCAGCAGTTAGGTGGAATACACAATAAGTCCTGATAAAACAATAACCAATCAAGTAATTTACATGCATCGCCCACACACACACACCATCAGCTTCCCCCAGAGGTCCGTGGTAACTTTATAAAGTTGACAACTAGAATTAAACATCCATTGAAATGTGCTTGTGTTCAACAATAGCTGAATATGAGACAGGATATGAAGAGTTTTATTCAAAGAGAGCTGAATGACGTGTCATCTCGTTATCATGACACTAAACTGAAACTGCTTTTCATAACATTGCTGATATTTTTTTGTGCATTTTTGATTTTTTTTTATATATATATATACACAATATTTTGCGGGGAAGATATCCTTCATGTATTTGTGCCAAGGCCGTGTGTGTCTGTCATTTGTCTCCTGATTTCCGAGTTATGCAGCGTATTCAAATGTGCCAGTTTCCCAAATCGTGCTCGTTTCTGTCTGTCCTCCTTTTTTCAGTCCACACAACCTAATTTCCTACGAGCCATGTGACAATTTTCAACCTCACATCATTTGGTAGTAGTGGCCATTTGACAGATAATAACGACCTCATTTCTCTCCGGGTATTTAATTAGATTACTGTTTCTATACATTATGTTGATTGATGGTCATAGAAGGGGTTAATTGCGACACTTGGCTTTTGAATCAATCTCCCCCCCCTGTCACGTCAAAGATGAATACACTGGTTAGGACTCACGGGGAGCAGACACGGTCACTGCTGCATCCTGTGTTATAGACTTGACCATGTTACCAGCCGTATCTCCAACATGTGTCCCTCGGCTTCCTCTCCATATCTCCTCCGGCTCGCACACAAACATGCGAGTGTGCGCGGCGCTTATCCCCATGCGATCAATCCATACGCTGAGATGAAAAGGATAAGGCAGCAAATCACATGAAAAGACTATAAAAAACATCAGTGAGCATTCGTCGACCGGGTGACATGTTCCATTATTTACATGAATAAAAATAAGTAAATAAAAATCCCACGTACACAACGCTGCTGCTGTAAATCCTCACTAGACAGCACATGTGTGTTAATCCGCAGCTGACAGTCCAGAACAAATGTGCAATTTTCTGCTGCTTGAGCGAGGTTCAATTCCCACCACTTTGTTATGAAATGTTGATATTCATGGTCCACAGAGGATGAATCCCACTGACTTTCATGATCCTCTGACTTTTCCTCTAGCGACACCAGCAGGTCAAAGTTTTCACTCATCCTTGAATAATTTCTCAGCACCTGCTTGATGGATTAGCTCAACAGTTTGTACAGATGTTCACGGTCCCCAGATGATTTATCCTAATGACTTTGATGAGCCCCTCATCTCCCCTCGTGGTGCCACCTTTTTTAGTGAAATGTCTCAACAACTATTGGACAGACTGACAATTAAAATCTGGTTCAGACAATCGTGTTCCCCTCGTGTACTGACTTTGCCTCCTGTGTCATCAGTGGTCTTCGAAACCTAGCTAATATTAGCATGCTAACATTCTAACTAAAATGGTAATTATTAAGTGTTAAAACATGAGCGTGTTGTCGTTTTGAACATGTTAGCAAGCTGATGTTAGCATTTAGCTCACCAAGCCCCCAGGAAGAGCGCCATGCTTTAAAGCCAACTTCTGTATTAGCCTGACGGTGTAATAACAGCGTCACGTGATGAGCTAGGACCCAAATAGACTTTTTCCCCCGAGTTTACATTGTGAAGGAAGCTGCTATAAAACAGTGGATACATTTTTTGTGAGCGTCACAACCCCCGAAAATGACTGAATTTGATCTATTTCATCGAATAAAATTGGGAAAGTCTAGAAGAGCTGCAAGATTAAACCATTTAATCTCTTTTTCAAGTTAGCTGGGGGCTAAACTGGAAGTCAGCTGGCTCAGTCGGTGGGAAGAGAAGTCGAGCTTTATTTGGCATCGTGCACCACTGAGCAGCTTTAAGAGGAATGAACGGGGCTCTGCCTCCAAAGCTGTGTCCAGGTTTTAATGCAACATCCATCCTCACCAGAGAAACATCCATACAGGTCGTCTGTGCAGGCCAAGGACGTTACATTAAATCTGGGCACAGACATTGTATTAAACACATTTTTCAGACTGTGTTATGCTTTTCAACTCACATACTATAATCTAAAATTGAACCTTTGCTTTCTTCTATTATTCTTTGTCTAAAGGAATATAAAGCTGAAACCTGTTTGAAAGAAAGTAACAACGAGACAACCGCGAAAGACAGACAGGCTTTTGAAGAATGTATTTAAAGTAACATTCCACTTTTTTGAAAGTATGTTATACAGGTTTTAATAAGCATGAAAGCAAATATTGATCAAATCTTCGTTGTTGGAATATCTCCAGACAGTCTGAAAGTTGTTAAGACATTTAATTTCATCCTGTCATAAAAAAAAAAAAACCTTGAAGGCACCGGGCGCTGTGCAAATCTGTGACCTCGTCTGGACTATTAGGTACAGCACGACCGAGCAGCGAGAGCACGTGTGGGGGGTTTAACACGAGCGGAGAGAAAGAGTCCAAGACAGGCTGCACTTCTGTCAGACCCCTTAAACAATAATCAATCAATTTCATATTTAAGTCCAGCATCAGAGGAAGAGAGTAAGAGAGGGAGAAAGTGGGGGACACAAAGAGGAAAGGGAGAGAGAGGGAGCGTAACAACAGAATGAGCGGGTGAGTAAAAGCTCTTTTGGACCGAGTACAAGGAAAGGCTCTTACACTTTAAGTGGTAAATGCACGTAGCTGCCATGTTTGTATGTAGGCTGTGTTGCTTCTGGCTGCCGTTCGCTTGCTGCATATTGACTCGTGTACTGAGCACTGATATGATGGCTCATGTTACATATGTTGATTTGTTCAACTGTTTAAAAATGTCATAGTTTGGTTGCCAAAAGATTTAGAAATAAAATAGATGATCACAGACCGTGTTAACAGTGTATACTTTAACGTATATTTTCATGTTGCTGACGCTGTCTTTGGGATACGTTCGGGGAGGGAAAGTTGAAAATGTGTCTATTTATCTATGTATCTGCTTTAAATAAGACATTTCCTAATGGATTCTCACATTTCTAACCAGGCTTCTCCTTTTTTGTTATTCTGTGTCTTGTTATCATATAAAGTAAAAGGCTGGTTTTATTCTCTTTTTCTTATTGTCTACAAATCCCATGAAGAGTCTGTCTCATAGTACTTTCCGACTTCCTTTCACAGGCTGTGGCACACAGTCTGAAGCCCGTCGGTTCCTACTGGAGACATAAATCTTTAAAAACAGGTCACAAATACATATCCATAACACACACACTGTCACAAAATGGACCTAAATGCAAGACACACACGGGGCAGGCAGGTAAACGAACAAAAAGTGAGCTTTAATGCTGGTAAGTCCAAAATCCAAAAAGCCAGCAACAAAAAGGCAACAAGAGAAGAACAGAGAAGCCATGTGGATCAAATCAGGAACACGAGGAACATACGAGGTAGTGGACACAGATGCAGGAGGCGCAGGACCTGGACTGACTAAACAACAGGGCTGTGCTGAGCTGTAAGTTAACTTGGGTGCACAGTCACGACGCAAGCTCATCTCTAAAGAGTGGTGCTTCATAGTCAGCCTTAACACTAAAAATACTGTCTGTCCTCATCAGAATAATGACCATGTATACAGGAGAAGCAGCTTAATATGACCCATATGTACGCTACTTGTCAGGCAGCGACCTCTAGTGGTCGCAGTCATTATTACGACAGCGAAGGAGGAAGTCAGGTGATTGAGTATAAATGTCCGCATAAGGAGAAAACAAATACAGGACTCTGACTCAAGAGACCACAGAGACACCAAACCACAAGCATACAAAGAAGGTACCGTATGCCTGTCGCTGCTACATTGCAACGGTCACATAGTCTTGAGAACGGTGATGCATTGTTTTGGGAGTCTTAGGCAGTCGACCTGTTCAATCGTTAAGATATGAGGATGTGTTAAAAAAAACAAATGAGGCAGCAGGTTTATGTTGTCAACAGCGAAACGGTAAATGCCTCGTATGAGCAGTTCTGTCAACTTTTTGCACCTGAACAGTATCTGAAGAGTCGATAAGAAAGGGGGATGACATGCAGCGATGGACCACTGCTCAGATTTGAACCATGGGCTGCTGTTTTTCCACATTTTACTCATCACACATTGTGCTCAGCCTGTGAAAACAGCTGTATAATATCCTCTCTGGCCTTGGAGGAGCTTTTCCAAAATGCAGAACAATGACCCTGATAATGTCAATGCTCCAGCGTTTTTGGATTTGAACCCAAGCTTGGGACTTACGGTCAGGATGTTTCAACATCTGTTGCTTCAATTTTGTTGATTACTTTTATTTATTTATTTATCTGAGTTCCTCAACTTTATAAAAAGTGCTAAACTAAACCACTGGAGTACCTCCTTCCACATTAAGCCTGAAATCTCCGATCTCTTCAGGGAAGTGGAAGCCTTGGTCGGATCAACAGGAGATTGCATTTTATATTCTATCCATCTAAAAAAAAAAAAAAAACCCATGAGCACATTATTTGAAAGTAATGACCCTGTCTTAGTTGGTCTTGAAGGTTTTTTTTTTTTTTTACTGGAGCTCCATTGAAAAGCCCAGCGGTCCTGCTAAATACTGTGCACTTCTTCCTTGAATATGATCATTTGTCCTCAGTGTTGTTTTGCAGAAATCTATTATCACAAGAATACTCAGCAAGTTTTATTTGGCATTCCAGTGCCATGCTGTCGGTCTGTGACCTCCTCAGCTCGGTAATTGCATCGAGGATGAGGTACGTCTCAGCGAGATACAAAAATCCTCTCTTCATCCTTTTTATCTTATCAAAATGGAGATACAATTCAAATCTGTATATTTCCAGTTCCAGTCTTTTGTTCGGCATTTAATGAAAATGTTTTCCCTTTTTAAAGAGAGAGACAAGAATTTCTTAAATATCTACGACACCTCGGCTAAGGCCTTGCACTTCTTACTTGTTAATTATTATGTATGAAATGAAGGAAATGATCTTTTTTAGCACTTACAGCAATTTGATACTATTCAAAATAAGACCAAATTTATGATATTTTAGTTGTTTGTGCCAGATATCCTAACTAAATAAATGTAAAATGTACTTGAGACGAAGAATCCCTCATCTTTGTGAGGTTTCTCTTCTATTTTTTTCCCGTTTTCTTGTGAAAGAAAAAGTGATGTATGTTGGAGACCTACAGACTGTAATACTGCATCATTTTCTCGATTGCACATGATAGGGTCGATACAAGCATCCTTGTCTCCAACACATGACTTTTATATGCTACAAAACGTTATTGCTACGTGGACTTTGATCAGTGGAAACGTGAAACGCATGTGACATTATTGCACAAACATTGCAGGTCGGTGGTCGGGGTTGAAGGACGGGCTCAAGTGGAGAACGGGGATTTGCATCAAGAGTATCGCACGTGGTTAGCTTCAGGCATCAGAAGCACTTTGGATAAAGGTATCGGAAAAGATTGTTGTTTCAATTAAATGTAATAGTTTTCCACAGTCCGCCATCTTGCAGGCCGTCCCAGAACTCTTATTTCTGCTCTGACAAGTGAGGAGGGATCTCTGAGCTGTCCTCCAGGAAGACTTTCAGCTCAATGCTATCTTTACATTTGGCACATGTGGAAGAGATGGCAGACGCGGCGATACATGATGCTTCAGAGGAAAGGACGTCTTAATACTCTTAAAACACATTTAGTTGTTCCCTCTCTCTTCACATGGTTTCCTTGTGTCACTACATACATCCTCGGTTGGAGGGACTAAGATGCAAGAAAAAGATGGAAGTGAGGGAAAGTTGATGCAATTTAGAGAATTGGGATGTATCCATTTGTGAATGCGTGCATAACTTTGATTACAAGACAAATATTTTAACCAACGAGTTTCCTAAATAGAAACACAGAAACACAAGCCGGGGCGGCTGTAGCTCAGGAGGCAGAGCAGGTCGTCTAGCAATCGGAAGGTCACTGGTTCAAATCCCCAGCTGCACATCAAAGTGTCCTTGAGCAAGATACTGAACCCCAAATTGCTCCTGATGAGCAGTTGGCACCCATGTGTGTAAATGGGTGAATGTGAAAAGCACTGCAAGTCCATCTACCAAACATTAATCATGCTTTACTTGTGGATATTGTAGGAAAACAAATCAGATGTCGTTGGTGAATGTTTAGCACTTAGTATGGAAAGTACATCCTTTATTTAAGATTAGATTTTAAGGCTTTTTTTGTTTTTGAGCTAATGGGTCACCCCAAAGACACGTCCATTAAAAACATTTCCTAATTATGTTGATAAAAACATTATTCTGACAAATATGTTACTGATAAATTAGTCATACATAAACATAGCTTCCTGGGAGACAGGGGTGGATGCTGGTTTTACTGTCAGCAACAGCCACACAGAGGACGCACATTTCCTGTTTATCGCAGCATCCACCGGCTCAGTCTGGGACTTTGTTTTGTTGTAACTGTTCCACAGATGCGGGGAAGTGTCGGGGTGAGTAATGGTACACAAGCATCTTCACGCAATAAACAAGCCACTTGTCTTCTGAAGAGCTTAGCAACCGGGAGAAGTGGACACTCGACAAGTTTGTGTACGAGAGGAGTCGGAAATACTTTTTTCAAAACTTCATCAAGCGTTTCTTAACATTTCGCGTTGATTTTACTTCAAAAGCCTCTGCAGACGAAGTTGATGGCAGATATCCAGAACTGTCCAGTTCTTCACAAGATGTGTGAGAGAAAAGCATCTTGCATGAGGAACATCTTCAGTGGCAAAGATACTCGCCAACCCTCCTGATTTTCCAGGGAGACTCACGTTTTTCATTGCCTTCTCTTGGTTTCCTCTCTGGGTCACAGTTCTCCTGTATTTCTCCCAATTTGAGACAAATTTTCACACTTTTTCCCTTTTAGTTATCATAACCTGTTTCTGGTGCTGTACAGCGTGTAGTCTGCTGTACTGTTTCACCTCGTCCTCCTCAGTGAGAAGATATTTAAACAAGTTTCAGACGTCCTCGAGAGAAGATTTCACATTTCTTATGCAACGTTTTAAAGGAAAGGGGACGTAAAGTCTGGCTTGCACAGACTCTCTAAAAAGATGAATGAATGAATAACTTTATGTAACAGATTTATGCAAGTTTACGCAAGAGGGCGAATTATTCTGCATTGTTTTCTGAGAATTAAAAAAAAGAAATTAAATGATTTGACTCAAAAATGCTGTTGACTTTTACTTATTTTGTTCTTTTCATTCTTTAAATGTCAGCAGAGTGCAGCAAGCACGGTCCTTTAATCTCAAATTTTGGCATGGTTGGCAAGTATGGTGGTAAATCTGAAACCTAATTAGTGCTACTCTACTGCTGCATTTATTAAGTTTGAGTATTTAGTTGCTCATCCAAATATCAGTCACAACAGAGTGAACCATCAGCCAGAAAACTCACAGGTGGGTGGCCTGAGGAAACCGAAATCAGAGACCTGGCCCTGGTCATGTTAACGCCATGCGCTATCGAAAGGAGCCCTACTGGAGCACATGTCCTCTGTCTCCTATCAGATGAGGTGCTGTTGACTACAAGCTGATGGAACAAGATACAGAGCGAGGACTCTGTGTAAGCCATCAGATGCTACAGTGTCTTTATCTGCAGATCTGGACATCACAGCCCCCCAACCCCTCATCAGACAAAATCCTCTCCTCTCTGATCGATACACCACCAAGCAAAACAACGGTGTTGGGTGCAGCCGTCTCAAATTCTTCATCACTTCTGCTCTCTGGTTTTTTTTACATTACCTAACCCCATCTTATTTTCTCTGTGTGTGTGTGTGTGTGTGTGGTCTCTAGGATTTGTTTTTGATGAGTACACACACACAATCAGACCCATCTGTGTGTGCACGTATACCCTCTAACGTGCTTTATGTTATCAACTACTGTATACATCTTATTTTCTGCCCTTATTGTGTGTCAGTCTGCTTGTAAATGTGAGTGTGTGCGCGCTGATCACAGGGGTAAACCCACAATCAATGGGCTGGAGTAGGCTAGAGTAGAAGTTTTTTCTCTGTGTGTGTGTGTGTAACAAGATCGGCTCATTAGTAGCCGGGCTGTGGACACCAGAGGCCTCCGAGAGGCTCATGCAGATGAGCAGAAACCCGAGGAGCTGTGGTGGGAGCTGAGGGGCGAGACAGCAGCAGTTAGCTCAGGAGCTAATGAACGACAACAACGTCTCTCCTCTCTGTTTCTCTGTGTCCTCGTGCCATCTTATCAGTCTGTTGCTGCTCTCCCTCTTTCCTTTGTCTTCCTCTTCCTTTCTCCTCTCAACAAAATGCCTCATGCAGCCCCCTTTTTTTTCTGCCTTTTTTTAACTTCACCCCAAAACAACAATTGACCATTCACTAGAAACCTCGCCTCGCTTAATTGTTGTGCTCCAGTCGAGCTCTCTGTTCTTGCTCAACCATAATTGGTATGTTTTCATCAACCTGTTCTTTGTGCATTTTTCAATTCGCACATAAAAGAAAAAAGAAAGAAAAACAAAACAGAAACAGATTCAGAGAATAAACCACGAGGCATGCAATTTAAAGGTCCGCTGAAGCTTTGGCTCCACCGAAGGGACGAAAAATGTCAACGGGCGAAAACACCAGATCCGTGTGGAGCCGTGAACACATGAAACAAAAATAAATGCCATATTTTAATTATCACATTTAATTGCACTTTCATTACATCTCCTCATTGTGCCCTCTTCTTCTGGAGGCCATTTTACCCTGACATCACGCTCAGGGTGGGAAGCTTGAATGCCGGGATGACGTTATGCTGCTATTTCCTAGGTTGCGAGTCGTGTAAATGTATGAGAATCTGACAAATTGTTTCGTTTCACCACTTTCCAATTGATCAGCAACCGATAAGATGATGGATGGAGGGTCATCACGCTGTTTTTCAAGGTAAAACAACATGTTTGATAACTATACGCTTCCGTTAACAGCTAATTTTAGCATTCAGCCACTTCCTAGCTAACTTTACTGTTTGATAGTGTTACACTATAGAAAGTCTACAGAAAGTCGTGAACTACAATCATGTAAACAATGTAAAAGAAAAGTCTAAAATAAGCACTTGATGGCTTCGTACATCATATCAAAGACTAAGATTGAACTGCATAATACAGTATTATGGTGGTTTTAGTTGTTGTTGTCTGTTACAACCTCTTTGTTCACCTTTCTCACACCTGTACCTTCCATGTCTCTGTTAAACAGGCAGCGTCCTTCAGAAAAATGTAATTAGCTTCTAAAACAAACAAAAGGAGGAACAGTAGTGAAAGAAGAAGGTGAACTGGCACCACCCTTGCTGAAAACCATCTCCGTTTCCTTCTGTGGAGGGTTAGTTAATGAACATTTCAAAGCTGTGCACACGTATGATCCAGCAGGACTGATTAGTGTTTGGTTTTGGTGGATAGTTCTCCAAAGAAAAATAACAGCATCAGTCATTTGAACAACTGCACAAAATCACAGAGAATGACCTCGATTGTGGCCTGAGGAATTATTGCTGTTTTTTTTCGTCGGAAGTCCACAGAGGAGCGGTTGTACAGGTCAACAAAATGCCGGACGTTGACATGGGTGACCGCTGTTTGCTCCCCCCTTTTTATTTATTTATTTATTTTTTACCGGCAGCCAAAGTCGGTTTCTCAATAAAACAGATTTATTTCTCAGCAGTGATTTCTGACCATTTTGGAGGGAAACAAGGAGGTCCTGTTGATCAGAAAACCTTTGTGTGTCGTTCGGGAGGGTGGTTATAAATCACATACTGAGTTGCTTAATTTTGGACTTGTTGAAGGCTTACTTCGGATGTAGCTCTACATTTTCATGTCTCTCCTAGTCAGACTATCTTCTCTTTGTCTTTCAACCAGCTCGCCTGTCTCCGTCAGTGCTGCCAAAGCACTTAAACACATTCAACGTTTGCTGCATGCCAATGTTGAGTGACAGCAGTTCGTACGGTACAGCCTCCTTGGAGGAAACTGGGCAGAAAGAAAAGGCTCTGCATGGCTCTATATCTTTCCTCTGCAGCAGCACCATGTGTTCTTCCTCCACTCTCACTCTATACAGTACGGTCTACATTCAACGCCGTCACTGTCAATTATTCCTCCTCACCACAGTGTCAGGAATGAATGATCGCTATCACAGGTCAAGTTCAGCAGGCTTGGCAGGCAGTGACAAGATATACACCGACAGTTTTTGCCCTATGAGACTGAAATGTGGCACATGGGTCTAGCCTCAATCCCATTTCCAATTTTTACCCATACCCCTCTTTTGCGAGCGCCCCCTGCCATGCTAAGTTTAAATCCATGGAGATCTTTAAAGGGGCACTGTGTGTATGTTGGCGGACTCCATTTCTTCGCTAACGTTAGCTGCTGTTGCTGTCTGTTAGCGGAGTGGAAAGAGGCACCGAGACGAGGCACTCGGGAACATGAATAAAGTCACATCCTTTGGACTGTCGCAGAAAATCCGACCTGAGTTCTTCACAAAGAAATCCACAGTCCAGCAGCATGAAACAAATCGTCCACAGGGTTGTATACGCAGGGGAGGGTCTCATTTTTCACGTCACGTTACGACCCGCTCAAGTATTATACACTGAAATTAGTTCTGTTGAAAGTTTTCATAATATTCTTCTGTATTTCTTTTATAATTTCTTGTAGGAAAATGTTCATCATTAGTGGCCTGATCGAGAAGCCAAATAGCAAATGTTCAAAATAGGAGGGGCCGGGTATTTGTCTCTGTTGCTCCTCATTTAATTCTGATTCATTCATCGTTAAAGATCGTATATAAGATGAAAATGCCTGGTGCAAGTTAAATACATGAATAAAAAGTAAGTCGTTATCAGGAGAAGATAACAGATTGTAGAAGTTCTTCCTTTTTCTTCTCTCTTTGTTTGACTGTCGCTCTCTCGCTCCGTCTCCGCCTCCCTCCCTCCCGGCGGCCACATCTCCAGCTCATATCCATGTTTATAAAGAGCTACTCTCCATTATCCTAATTGAAAAATGAGAGTAAAGTGCCACTTTATTCACAATACATGGCCATAACCCTTCTATTCATCTCATCCACTGCAGTTCAACCTGCAGAGCAAAGACCACGCTTCACTGTTACTGCTAAGAAATGACAAGGTGCACTATAGAGGACTCTGCTTCCTATATTTCTGCCTTTCTTACTTAGGTGTACATGCAGAACAGCAAAAAACAAACACGCGAAAAGTGCGGTCCAGATGAATCATCGGGTTATAATCATTTTTATAACCTCCCTCTCACCAACTTCCCCGACAGCCAGAATGGTTTGTACTTTTAACACCGAGACATTTTGTGACTCATTCATGTTCAGCATCTCGGTCCACTCATGATAAAAGAGGTTTATGGAATACACTCGCTGCCGCTCCGGGAAAAGTCAATAATCCAGTGAAACGCACGGTGGGAACATTATGATCGTGTACCGCTCACATTCTGTGATGCCACGAGTTATTAGTGGAAAGTAAAGTACAAATACAGCGTAACATAAAGTACAGTGGATCCAACTGATGGAGAAAAACAACAGCTTAGAGTTATTAAACATCCACATTATATATGTGATGGTACTGTTTTTCACTTACTGTACATTACATCAGGTAGACTTGAACAGGAACAGCCCAACAATAAGTGATTTGTTTGATGTGTGCTTTAAAACTAATGTGTTTTTCCAAGAAACTTTTTAGCAACATTTTCCTAAAAGACTGATTTCGCCATTAGTTTGACTCACTGCTTTTACGATTTACACAACAATGATTCAGCCGAGCCAGAAAAAGCTTTTGCTGTTCTAATAACTGACTCTGGTTAGTATTTCCTGGTGAATCACTTCCTGAGTACTGGAAAACAACAAATATTAACCGCGGGGGTCTATGAGAAGCCAACGCGCAAGTACCAAAAACTGCAGTTCCTCGAATGGTGACTTGGGGCTGGATCCAAAACCAAGTCAATCCCCATAAGAGCCCATCTTAAAACGCACAACTTCACAGCAGAAATAAACATGTTTACAGACAGCCTGAGACAAAAAAAACTGTTTGTGTCTGGTGGGGGGGATACTTTTAGCATCAGTGGCTAGGCCAATAGCATGTAATTCCACAGATGCATGCAAGACACTGCATTACAGCAGTAATTCGTTAATATGTCCATTTGTTTTTCACATTATTGCATAGTTTTTATATGGAAACAAAAACAACACTTTTTTGTAGTATGTTTACATGTCGTTTTAGTCTTGTTTTTGCCGTGAAAAAAAGTTATCAATGAATATCTTTTGGCATAGTTTTCACTGATTTATGAATTAACACTGCTGTGCAAAGTTAGTATGAAGTTCATTCTTGACACTATATTGACAATATCACGATATTGAAGGACAAAGATATGTATCGGGGGTAAAAAGTAAAACATGTGTGCAATTCATCATTTTTACAAGAGTAACCAGTCAGTATAAACTGTGTCAGTAAACAACTTGCTCATTTGTGCTGCATTAAAACAACAAATATGTCCGAGCAGATTCCCTGTATTTCATTCTGTCACTTGTTGTTTGAGCTGTCACGTGTACAAGAAGCTGCTGGGAAACTGTTAAGTGTGGACTTGGCAAGACCGGCTGCTGCTCTGTGATCAGAATATCGGATCAGCTGTTAGCGGCACCAGGAGGAGTCAGTGCTGCTCTTTCCAAGTCACGCAGAACCCTGCGGAGCGAAGCGCCAGGGACCAGCAAACTGTGTGTGTAACTGGTGACCATGTACAGTATATGTGATTGTATATGTTTGTATGATGGAGGAGAACAGGAAGCAAAAGAGGAAGTTGGTGATAATGGTGGAAAGAATGAGGCAGTTACTGTAAAAACTGAGTTATATTCAGTGAATAAAATCTGACCTGCAATTTAACAGCACTTGTGTAGCTAATTATGACCCCTGCACAACAAGTGGGCCATGTGAAAGGCAACAGAAACTCAATTTCCATATTTGCTTTGAATGTGAAAAGACTGTGTAGTAAAGTCTCAGACTTTAAGAGAGACGTGATTGCAGGAGAGCAGGGCCGAGCATAGGCGAGACCGGAGGGTTGCTTTTCTGAGGCAGCAATCTCAATCAGAACATCATCAAAACATTTGACATGTGGGAGGTAAGAAACTGTTTGCAGATCATCTGACATCAGTAATACAAGGGAAGTAATGTCACAATATGACTACAGTATGGCAAATACTGCAATACTGCATCATGAAGGGGAGAAATTCTGTTAATGTCAAATGGCTGGATGTAGTTGGACTGGAGGACAGCCACAGTACAATTGTTGGACGAGTTAATGTTGACTTCGGTGTCAGAACCAGCACTGCCGGATGTATGATAATTAAAGTATAACGGCAAAAGTGTAATGCCAAATTTGCCATAATGTGTCCTGACACGATTAAGATAGCAAAATATGGATCCTACATCTCGCCTGACCACCTTCCAGCCAATCATGCTTCATGTATGAAGGTATGCTCTGTTCAAGTCGCGTTGTTTATAATGCAAATACAATTTATATTTCATTCAATAAATGTTTTGTATAATTACACATTATGACTTGCGACACTTACGATCGTCAACGCTAGTCAGAACTGGACCAACTTGGACAGCAACAGTTCCCGTCTGGTCATTCGCTTTAGAGTCGAAGTCCATCATTTTCATTTAGATTATTTTAAACATGTTTGATCTTATCACAGGCATCTTAAATTAGTTTGTTTTATTACCATTTTTACCAGCTGCAACAGCACTAGATGGCAAAGTTTTCATCTTGTGAGTCTGTGTTTGTGTGATTCATCGTGGCTAAAGTGGTCACAGAGACACCTATAATGGGATCTACCATAGAAGTGGTTTTGAGGACACTGCCGGGTTTTTGTGTTATATGCAGCTGTGACCTGCTGATGTCCCGTTAATTATTATTATCATCCGTTATCTCTGGATTGGATCGAGGATTATCTGAGTTATTATTACAATTATAAGAGTTTGGGGGGACATGAGTGTCCCCCCAAACTCAGATGTCATGACAACCGACCCAACAATTGTTGAGATATCTCATTCAGAATCACAAATGGCAGTCTGTGGAGTCACCAAGGGGAAAATCAGCAAATTCATTAGGATTCATCCTCCAGTCCAGACATGAAATTAGACTTTCATGATCCCCAAAGTGGTGGACTGTCTGAGCAACAGACTGATGGCACCATCCAGAGAGCTGGCTGGCTGCTAACATGGGCTAAAATGACAGAAATCAGCAAGAGAACAGAAAAAATGTTATAATTATTTTGCCATTACAAATTTATTTACAGTTCACATTGATTGGCAGACAGCTGAAAACAGCTTTTAAGCATTGTTATCTGCACAATAATTAGCAATATCCTGACTAGGGTAGGTGGAGATTGACTGCTGGATAATGATTTAATTAGTGAGTGTGCCGACCAATAACACAACCAACGACCCTCAGGCAACATCTTAATTCATCAACCAGATGTATCCCTTTGTTTGCCCCCTGTTCAGGCAGAGACTTGCCCCATCCCATTGGCCGACCGAGGACGGTCCTGGAGGAAGGAGGCTATAAAGCTGCCATTTTGGCAGGATGGATGGTGATCGGTCACCAGGCTGGGAGAGGTGGCCCACCGGAGGCCTGGCAGTAATTACAGTAAATTGAGGGTGGATGGTTTCTGTGTCAAAGTTCCACATCGGCCTAGAAAGGTGGGGTAAGGGATCAGGAAGACGCATGGAAACACACAAATACTACTTGGCATGCTCACAAACAGTAAGGTGAAATGAAAGGCTCAGCAGATGTCACGTGATAAGAGATGCTGCGAGTGTCAGACCAAACCAGTTGATCAGCTGAGTGGTGCATTTGGTTGTATGTTGTGTCATGAATATACAGTTTGAACATGCCTGAAACACCCTGGAAAGTAATTGGATTGGCTCATTTGATCACTAGTCAGAAACGGTTTTGTAAATTACTGCATGCACAAGATTTGTAAAGGCCAAACGATCCTGAACCAAGGTCCAGTTATGATCATTAAAGGGGGACTTAAGCAATATCACTCATTAAAGTGTGTTTACAAGTCTTGAGGAGTGTAACTGCATATGTGAAAAAGCAGGATAAAGTCTGTTGTGGCTCCAGAGGAAGCTGCATACAATCTGATAAATTGCTTCCAGTGATGTCACTCCGTTGCATTGTGGGTAATGTAGGCGTCAGGTTTTGAAAAGCAGTCCACTGGTCTAGCATTGCTCTCCTATAACACTGTTAGACTCTTTTTTATTCCAGCACTCTTCTTCCTTTTGGGGTTACGTTACATCTGCGTTACCCACAATGCAACTTAGCCACTGAGTGACATCACTGGAGGACAGCATCATGTTTTGGCTTAAAATACCTCCTGCCTGTGACTCGGAAATCGATGTCATCATGCCATATTGAAGGATGTCTCAAATCCAAAAATGCTCCCCGAGGGGCGAGGAGAGATTAGGCTTTTTGCCCTTTGCGGAAGTTTCTTCGGCGCCCGTGACCAAAAGAGTCGTGACAAACAGCTGGAATAAACTCGCCATGGTGGAGGCAGGACTCTACAAAACTCTACAAACTGCTTCTTTGTATTCAGAAGTTGTACAACTCATTTTAGATGATCAAATGCGCAATTAAACATTCTGCCCTTCACGGCACTGTTCAAACTGCATTCCACCACATTTCACCTTGATCTTATTTGTCACATGAATGCCTTTGAAAGTAAATATGTAAGTTGTCATGAACACCGTTCTGACAGAAATCATACGATATACAGCAGAAGGCTTTAACAATGGACAGATGAAGCAGCTGTGACACACGTCATATGTAATTGACGTTGCTTTTAAATACGGCTCTTAAGCAGAGATGTCTCGTTTTGTTCAAAGCCTGTTGCCTCGACTCCTCACTTGTCATGCCTCTTCCTCGCCTCCTCTGCTCGGATCTCGTGTGGGAGATGAGAGGAGAGGAAGTCAGCAAAGGAGCTGAGGATGTACAAACTGAGAAATGAGAAGAGGTGCTGGTTTTGTCACCGAAAACGCAGCTGAAAGATCTCCCAACAGTCGCTAAAATTACCCGTACTTGTGGGTTGAACAGGTCAAAAAGTGGTGTCTCACTTAGCCATCTCTAGCTATCACACCACTACCATCCCCTCCCCCACCTGATTCGAGAGTCTGCTCATCTCAACAAAATATCACACGTATCGTAAAAATATTGATATGATACGTATGAAAAAGACAAATTTGATAAAACATACAATGCCAGCATTTCATTCTGGAGACTGGGCTGAGAAAAGCGCTGCAGGTCTGAAAGAGGATTCAGTTACTCGAGTGGATAAAAAAGAAATTCTGCATGAGAATGAAGTTATTACCTAGGACAGGTGCTCACTACTGTAATCACATCAGCTTATTGATCAAGAAGACAAAATCACTCCATTAATCACAGGATAAAAAGCAGGATCCTGGCGGGCTGCATGCAGAAAGGTATTTAAATGGGTAGAAATGATTTTGAATTTTGAATAAAATCTTATCTTGCGCTTCACTCAGTGTTCATTCAAGTGACAGAACAAATATTGGCCTTTGAGAAAAGCCTCCAACTCTGCTTCCAGATCTATTGATTTGCAGAAAAAATCCTCAGGCGGGCGACATGCCTTATCTCCTCTGGTGTCACGTTTTCATGTTTACCCGGTACATATTAACCTCTGACGGTAACAGTCCAAACTGTGGCGGTGACCTGTGTGACCGGGTCGGGCCTCTGCGGGTCAGAACAGAACAGACAGAATCCCAGAGCGTCAGCCAGACGGATCAATGACCGGCCCAGGCCATCATTGATCAGGGGAAGGAGATAGCATCATCACTCAACATGCAGCAGCTATAGATGAGGCTGGAAATTAGACGGCATCCACGTCCAACACCTATATGTCTTCATAGTGCTTAAATGTGCTGTAAGTAAGACTTTTAATGCCCTAATTGATGACGAGATGTGTGCAGGAGGTTTGTAAGGTTGTCGATCAATACCAGTGACTCAGTGGTTGAGAAAACCTCCTTTCTCTCGTCTGAACAAAACCTCCTCACCCTCACCTACATGCAGCTACTATTACAGCCCGGTCTGCTGAATCTTTCTCAAAAGAGCATGCTGTCTTTAAAAGCAAATCCATTTCTCTGCCACAAAAGAGAAGTGTGGGGTAAACAGCACAGCACAAACAGCTGACAGTAAAATATTGTGGTGTGAAGGTTGAGCTGATGGATGATGAACTGAAGCTGCTCTCTAGTCATAGTCATACTGTATATTTAGAAGTTTTCTTAATTTCTCATTACAGGTTTCTTCTTTGAAAATGACTCAAATCTGCTAGAATGAAAATGAGAAACAGTCATTTTGGGATGACGAGCTACAATCCTTTGTCCTTCTGTCTACAGACTGAAAGGTTTTATTGTTAGATGCTTTAATTTGATCTCTTCATGAGGATTTTTGTTTTTTCTTGCATCATCACATTTTGTCATGTGAGCTGCTCATCTTTGATTTGATCTATTCCAGGGCGGCCCAAAGTGTGGTCCTGGTCCAAAGCTGGCCAGCCATAAGGTTTGATTGGGCCGCCAGATGTTTCTGTGAGGTAAAAATGCTCTTTAAATGTGCTACGAAAGACTTTTTGCAATCTGAACGCGGTGGGCTGAGTGACACTTTGTGCCGGGAGTCAGCTAATTAAGGAAAATTGGGGTCCTGGTACCTTTTTGCATCTTTACAATGTAATACAACAGGTGTTGGCTTTTGGCCCATGGCGCACCATTACACAGTTTCAGTTTTGGCTTTCCCAGTGAAAAAGTTTGGGCATCCCTGAGGATTGAAGGAAAAGTTACTCAAAAAAGAACAATGTGTCCACAAACACCTGAAAGTAAAGCAACCCTGGATTCAGCAACATCTTTCTACCTGCATATCCTCCCTTCCAAAACCCCACAGAGGAGTTTTTATTCAGCATGGCAATGGAAGGTCAGCAACCAAGACCCCACCTCCATGTTCATATCCTCCAGGCCGTGGAGGAGGCCTGTTAAGATATACAAGGGCCCGCTGGCCTGGCTAATATTGCCTGTGATGTAGAGGAGAATCTCTGGCGTGACCCCGACCTGAGACGGGGTGCTAGGGCAGACAAAATATGATTTCTTTCCTTTTCTATTGGTTTATAAATGCGGTGTGTATTTGATGGTTTTTGTGAGATATAGAGAAGGCAAAGTTTGGTTTTCGATGTAAGATAACATAGTTTTGAGTGGACAGTTTGGTTTTGACATGCAAGTTTGAAGCTTAAAGTTTTAGAAAATGGAGCATCATTTCTCAAATTGTGTCTTAGCGATCAAGAAAAACTAACTTACAGGGTGGAGGAAAATGTGATTATTGTTATTTAATATATGTGACATTCACCTATTTTGTAAATGCATCCGTTGATGCTGTTCTTCACCCACTTTATATGAATTTATGTGAACAGTTTGGTGTCCATTTATGCTCGTCACTGTGTGTAGTATTTTGCCTCTCTAGCTATGATATGAGATGTTTACTGTCATATAGGAAATTTGTGTTTCTTATTTATGTCTCCATATTGCAAACTTGGAGCCACTCCCTATTTAAGATGGCTTCTCACTGTGATAAAATTATTTTCCTGATAAAATTCTGGCACCAAAACGTCACAAATAAATGTATATTTGTAGGTTAGACTACACGGGAGGTTGATTGCCGCCTTAACCTATCCAAACTGAGCACGACTGGAGAACAGCTTTTATTTTTGCATTGGCGATATAAGATATTCTTGACATCAGTATAAAGAAAGAAAGAAGGATCTCTGTCTCACAAACATTAAAAATGCAGAAAGCAAGCGATGACTGTAAGTGCATGGAATACAGATGCAGGCAACACATTTTGAGCTCTTCCTCAGCCGGCATTGCACCTACAGTGTATTCATGCCCGCATGAGATGTTGATAGGTGTTTTTTCTGACACAAAAATATTCTTAAAAATGACATGATGTTTGGGATTTTTTGATAAATGCGGTCTTTCATTTTATTGTAGTGTGAGCCGTGGAGCATTAGGGGAGCTGTGAAGAACCGAGAGTAGGAGTGAGAATATAAAGACAGAGCTGTGGGAGAGCAGAAAGCATGAGGGGATTGTGATGAAGAGCATTAGGAACAAAAGGAAGGTGCTAGAAAAGAGGGAGAGCTGAAGAGGGAACAGAGGAATGGAGTGTGGACGGTGTGTGCGAGTGAAAGGGAAAAATAGACGAGGAAGAAGAAGGAAGAGGAGGAAAGACAGAAGGGAAAAATCAGAGTCCAAGAGGAGAGCGCAGCAGAGGGAGGGAGAGCGAAGGAGATGATGATTTGTGGCTCTCTCCAGTGTGCTAGCGTTACAGGAATGGCCCTCCAGGGCAGCATGAAAAGCCTCTTGATTGTTAGGAGTGGTAACCGGAGCCCCCAGCTCCTTGCCCTGATAGATTTATTTACATTTCAGCGCCTGGACCCCACTCAGAAAAAAATGATACGAGCCAGCCGGGGCATCAATATTTTGTAGTAGTGGTGGTCCTGCCCCCCCTCCCCCCACAGCTCTTTTGTCTCATGACGATGACTTAATGCTGCCGGTGATGCTGCATGTTGTACTGGTCAGTCATTGGCTGGCGTGGACACAAGTGGTTTACTGGCCATTACATCCGTAGTCTACATTCGATTACCTAATGTAGAACAATGCCTCTGGAGATGATCTTTCTGGGAGTCTTTTTTGTCTATAATTAACTTTAACTAACACTTAATGAATGGCTGTTTCATGAAAACGATTGCGTTATCACATCTGATCGAGCACAATGCAGCAAATCCTCAGCTGTTGCACCACGATGATTACTCTCAAGTCAACTCCGAATGGCCAGGCCGTCACTTCGCTCTGAAAGGCTAAAAGACATTTGTGCAGGACCGCCAGTTGTGCCAAATATTAGAGCAAATGTGCAATCTAAAATTATATGTGTCATTAATGTGTAATTACTACAAATCAGCCAGTGAATGCCACATTTTCTCCCAGCCTTCATTATGCATCGCTAAAGTATCAACTTACCGCTTATATTTTATTCATCCCGAGACTGAACAACAAAACACATTTTTGGTATCTTCTAGATCATTTTTCCACACAACACTCTCCGCTGCTGCCTTGCTTAGGAGCGCCGAAAGTAACTCTTAAGTGGGAAAAGATCAATTCTCACTCACATTTTCCAGACAGTCAGGGGAAACGTGCCACACATGGTCTGACCTCTCAAAACCTCTGGGCTCCTGCCTGGACTGAGGTTAGCAGCAGACATCGACTGAGCTCACGGTGAGAGAAAAAAAGCCTGTAATGACAGAGAAATACACGTTAGTGTTTCTCTGTAGTTTCTGGAAAAGAGTTTACAGCTATACTAGTGGCTCTGTGAACTAAACTGAGGCACTTGAGCTATATAGCATGCTGAAAATAACAATGCTAACACGCTGATGTTTCGTAGAGTAAATGTCGAGTCTAACTACTTACAAAATAAGACGAGACGCTCTTTTAGTGAATGTGAAAAGGCATAAGTAGGTTACACAACTCGGCTGCTAACAAGAAGAGCTAACAAGTGTCTCGAACATTGCTTTTCCCTTTTTGCTCCAAGGACATTAGCGTATCTGCAGTTAAGTCCTTGAATACAACACAAGTCCTCCAAAAGAAATATTACGATGAAATGTTTAGTCTTCTTACAACTGAATAATTTACACAGTACCTGTTTACATGGATGAATAACTTGATGATGAACATCAGGTTCATCAAGCAAAATTACAACAAGTTTAGTATGATAGCATTCCTTCCTTTGTTCAACCAACAATCCAAAAACATTACTGTCACAAATTATGAACAAAAGCAGCGAAGCTTTACATTTAAGAAGCTGGAAACAGCAGATGATTGACACTTTTGCTTGAACATCTGAAAGTATTAATTGATTTTCAAATGAGATGGTCATTGATTATCCTTCTATCTGCAAACAATTATTCGAATAGTTGTTTTAGCTCTTCTCCCAAATGCCGACCTCATGATGCTGAAGGAAATGTCAGTGGATCACCAAGATTTAGGAGGATAAACTGGATGGGAACTATGAAAGTTGTAGAGATCTTTTAGTTCAGACAAAAGTGTTGGACAAACATTTCTAACTTTAAGGCTCATGTGGCTGAAAATGAGGAAATGCATGTTGAGCATGTTGAATGCAGTTTGACATGTTAGTGATAATCCAGCTTCCACATAAATGATTAAACTGTTGGAGTAAGGTATATGAAACTGGAGCACAACAGGAAGTAAGAGGCACAGTAAGTCCAGACAGACATCCTGCTGACTTCTGATACCAAACAACAACATGTTTATTTACTGTTTGTCAATAAGAGCAGCTACTAAAGCCGACATAATGACTTTGATTATTATGAGTTTATTGTTGCTACATGGTATTTGCAATCAATCACAGAGTGGTTTTAAAGTAGAAGTCCAAGTAGGTTTCTTACCCTGACAGACTAGGGGAGTAGGGTTTTATTAATACTGTACTTAAAAGGTACAGTCTGTAGGATTTAGGCAGGTCTATTGGCAGAAATTGAATATGACATTAATTATTATATTTTCATTAGTAATTTTTCTACAGAGGGAACTGGTCGTCACTGTTGTTTTACCTTGAAATATGCTCCGATGTCCCGGATTTAACCATCCGTTGTCTTTACAGTTGCTGATCAATCAAGAAGCACTGAAATGATAACAGTGTGTCAGATTGCCTACGTTTATATGACTGGAACACAGCCGTGCGACATTTGAACGTCCCGCCCTGAGAGTGCTTGGAAGAGGAAAATGGCTGCAGTGTAAATTCGATTCATGATTGGTTGAAAAGAAGTCACATGAAAGCTAAGATCCATATCTTGATCATGTCAGAAAAGTGAAATAATACCAGAGAGCATAGACTAAACCCAACTACTAATGATAGCGTCACAAGATAGTCAAATTACTGATTGTACAGAAGTACAGTAATTATAGAACATCTGGTAACGCTGATTATGAATGCAGGACTTTTTTATTGTAATGTCATATATTGTTTTTACATTTAGATGTTTATACAAGGATCTGAATACTTCTCCTACCACTGCTCGAACTTTCAGATTTCCTCTGTAAGATAATTCATGCTCAAGCTTCGCTCTGCTGCACCATCAGCTTGTGTCTTGTGTTGGGAGTAATTGTCCAAAAGTAGAACAAACAGAAAGAGGCAGCAGCAGCAGCAGCAGCAGCTCTGGACAGCCAGCAGATCTCCACACGCAGACAGCTCTCAGTCTTAAGTGGAAGAGCAGCAGCCTGTCTCCCATTTAGGATAGTGGGCTATTTAGCCTGACAGCCATTAAATATGAATTAAAAACCACACAGGCCTCTTTGCCTTCGAAAATGTCATTACATATCTTTATGGCGGCCGATTGTTGAATAAGCAGTTTGCAGGGCTCCCCTGGGGGCAAGGCTGGGGATGGGAGTGGAGTGGAGTGGAGTGGAGTGGAGTCGATGGAGGGAGGGAGGGGAAGGGAGGGGAGGAAGAAACCGGGGTGGTCAGATGAGTGCTGGAGTAGAGAGATGGCAGGATGGGATAGGGGGACAGATGGGTGGAGGAGCGAGGAGGAATGAGAGGATGAGTGGAGGGACGGCAGAATGAAAACACAAGGGGGTAGAGGGGGAGGTATGGCCACGTGTGGAGGTGAGGCACGGAGGATGGAGAGAGCAGTGGAGGAATAACGAACAGGCAGGTCTGCTGTAACGGATGAGGCCTAATAGCAGCTGAAATGGAATCTACATTACAGGTCCTAACTGAGTGCAGTACTTCAGGGGCCGGGCCCCGAAAGGAGCAAATAATAGCGGTGGCTTGAAGTGGTGCTTCAGTTTCTCTCCAGCAGACGAGGGAGATGTGTAGGGGGGAGGAAATGAGATTGAAGGGGAAGGGGAGTACTTCAGAGAGATACTGGCCTTCTTAGTATTTTCAGGGTTGTTAGAAATTTTTCTCAAAAGGTCAGCACTCATTTTATTACGCAGTGTTTACGGCACGGGCAGGAAGTCCAAACGGGCCGGGGTTGTAATTATCCAAGCTGCACCTCCAAATTGTGATGGCTGTTGTCGAAGAAATAAGACATTATCATTTGCCTTGTTGTGTTCTTGAATACACCCTTTGTTGGCGTAATGCAGCTAATTTCACTGAAATATATTTGATTTACCCCCAGACAATAGGCTTTTAAAGAGGTTATTTTCACTGATCCACTCAAGTTTATCCTACAGGACAGTGCATCAGGTTGTCAACAGGACCATCGAATAAGAGAGGAAACTGTAACATAATATATTCTTTATATGTTACGTGATTATTTCCAGTCAGGCAACACCGCTGCCTGATTTGGCTGCTACAAAAGAACAGAAGCACGGTGGCAATTATCAACCCCAGGGGACTAATGTTGTTCGAGACCGTTCTGTAAATTGGCTTCATTTTGCTGCTGAACTTCTGACTTGTTTTTCATATAAATGCTCAAAAAAGGAAATCAAACATATCTGATCTTTAAATCACACGTACTGATTGATGGCGCCACCTATTTTTTGTTGAAATACCGTCAGCTCTCCGTTTAGATCAGGGGTGAACAAGCCTTTTCTCTTGGAGGGCCAAAAGTGAACCTGAATGGTAAAACCACGAGACAAAAGCAAACACCTATTATGTTTTTTTATGTATTGTCAAGATGGAAAATTGTACAATACAGAAGCCCAGAGAGGCAAGTGAGAAAAAAAAAATGTAGTGAGGCATTTTCTCACTATGATCTACACTGTTTTCTCTCCTGTGTTTATGATTTAGGAACAGAAGAAAGAGGTGATTAAAATGTTTTTTCAGGATAAACCATTGATGTACCTTAATTTATTTTTCACTTGCATCTCAGGGCTCCTGTAGTAAGATGCAGAGTTCCCTTAATTGACTGATTTCCGAGACAATTTGTCACATAACAAAAACAAATTATTATTAATAATAATAATAATAATAATAATAATTAGGGATCCTACATATTTGAAGAATAAAAATAAAACAGCATAAACAGCGATTACTATTATAATTTTATTTTCAGAATTATTGTTATTTATCTATTTTTACCAGAAACATCTGTCGGGCCACATCAAACCTTTTACCTGGCTGACTTGTTTTCATACAGCCAATCAAACGGCTTTATTTTTTTTTTTAACCAATATTTGGTTAAAGCAGTGATGTCACCCTTTTATCAGACAGAGGTTACCACTGACCGTATATAAAGATGGATGATGTGTCTCCACTTCCAAAGTCTGCAGTGACCAGGATTTGGGACGAGGTATCGAGGTCCCGCCCCTTACACCTGCCTGACTCAATCACAAGCACGGCTAAGCTGTCAATCATGACGCCGCACCACCTTTTTATACCATCAAATAACTAATTAAACCCAAACTTATACTGCCGCCAGCCACCAGGGGTTGATCAAGATGTTTTCACTTTACTTTTGTGGAGATGTCCTCTATCTTTGTATACAGTCAAAAAGCAGCCTGTTAAACAGCACAAGAGCCATGTTAGCTTTCCTGTTTGTAGCACGACTGGCTGCCACTGTGAGTTCCCCCAGCACAGATCACAGGCATATCACTCACAATGTGCTTTTACTGACTGCTGCTCACACACACTTACTAAAATAAACACCAAAACTCTTTTGCCACATGCCTCTCGCATATGTGGTCCTAGTCATAGAGTCTCAACATAACAACAAAAATCCAACAGGCCGATTGTCCTCGGTGTGCAGCAGTCACCTGAGGTCCAGCATGCCACTGCATTAAAAGGGAGAGGGTAATTAGCCAACTAGCACCAGCTGTGCCAATCAGCTCACCTGGCACTGCTCTCCCCTACAGCTGAAAGCCAACCATGCTCGCCCTCACACTGCTGCTCCTCACACTGCACACAGAGATCTCTGGAAACAATGACACAGACACTGTGTCAGTATATGAAGCAAATGTGAACTCGGAGTATGTGTGATGATATTTGTGACAGAATGGCTTTTGCATTGTCTATATTTAAAGGGACACAAACGGGCATTGAAAACATGACGGTGAAAAAGAGAGACAAAAACGTCTGTTCTAATAAATATAGAGTTATCCAGGAGGATTCTGTGAAGAGCGGTCACGTTTCACTGCCTCTTCATTTGTGTCCTATTTTCAGGCAAGATTACCTGTTGCCTTGGTACCAGCCCTGTTACCAGAGGCAGATATAATGGAAGCTAAAAGTCAGTCAGAAAAGAGAAAAGCAAAAGTAGAGATCTTTAATTGTAATTTCTACAATTAGGTAACAAACCGCGGAGTATACAGTCTGCTTCCTGTTTACACTGGCACGCGCATGTCCAGCATATGCGATGTGCATTTTCAGGTGTGTTGGCATGGATGCTCGTCTGGATGTGAAGAGCTTTGATTTTTAATGTCTTGTCCTGCTCCTTCTTCTTGGTGAACAAACAGTAAACAGTGCGTGACTAATGTCAGTCACAGGTTACGTAGTTAATAGAGTGCAGAAGTCACGCCCCTTCCTGTGGACCCCGTGGGACATTACTTCAGAAATACTTGTACGATAGTGAACGGAGAGAGACAAATAACTTTGTGATCCTGCTTGAGTTGTACCATGAACTACACATATGACACTGTCACTTTAAAAGATCATTTTTTCCAAGTCGAGAAAGTCGCAGTTTGTCGTAATTAAAGTAAAATATCATCTGGTTTTGTGTGAAACAGCTCAGTGAACTACATCTTCTCACCAACACCAACATGGCAGCCAACTCGGCACAGAAAAGGTACTAAAAAAGGTGAAAATCACAATAAATCTGGTCATATTGACAAGTGCAGTTATGTGAAAGGGTAGTTTGTAAGTTCTGTCCGTTTAGCAGAAGTAGTAGTTAAGTTGTAGTTAGAATTACAGATTTTTCTTGGTTTGAACATTGTTGGAAATATTTGGTATAATTTAAGTACACAGCTCAACAAAATGTATAACAAAAGTCTGGTTGTTGTGACGTATTAACGCAGAAATGTCACATATTATATATTTAACTATTTATCATACTTCATACTTCAGTGTGTTCATCACTTCTATTCTAATATTTACTCCACAGCATGTTGATTATCTGGTATTTTAACTTTCAGCCCTTTGTTTTGTTTGCACTTGTTTTATATCTCAACACTATGGTACACGAGGACACCTTTTCAATGGTCTTTGGATGTAAAGAGATATTTTGATAATATGATATTATATTTATTAGCCAGTTAATTGGTTAATTGGATGGACTGGCAGGAATCTTGATGTTGTGTGTGGGCAGACACAGCAGCAGATAGATGGTTAAATGTAAGGATGGAGGCATGGACGAAGAAATGAACAGACAGATGGAGAGGCAGACAGGCTGCCAGACGTGAGCAGCCGCTGATTGTTGTTCTATTGACCATGTGATTGGTCAATACATTGCTCCGTCTGAAACATTATCTCCCACTATCAGGTTGTCCCGAGCCGTCTGCAAAAACAAAACAGAAAAGGCCCCACAACTTATTTATCCAATACAGGCGTGTAACAACTGCACATACAGTCAGTACATGCATGTAGCTTTCCACAGATCCAGAACTAGCCTGCTTATTTTGTTGCTATTTTTCTTGTGTGTCCTGCCGGAAGGGGAAAAAAAGAAAAAGCAACCTAATTCAGTCCTATTCAGTCCAATCCCTCCTCGTGTTCCAAACAGCAACTGCAATATTTCGGTCGAGCGTCTACACACAGAGGTGCACAGCTTCACTTACACTCTCCTTTTCCTTGCATCGCTCTATTTTGTGCGAGTGTGTGTGTGTATATGTGTGTGTGCTTTCACTCCTGTCAGTCCACTTAGGGGCCTTTGGTTTCAGAGGAGGCCATTGTATTTCCTCCATTGCCTAGCAACCATCACCAAGGCCAGCACTCCATTGTTGCGGAGGCTGAGCACCTGAATTGCCTGCTGCCTGTTTCTACTTTTCAAAATTGTACTGTAATTTCACAAAGTGGTGTTTCAGCATTAGAGAGAGAGAGAGAGAGAGAGAGAGAGAGAGAGAGGCGGCCGCGCTCCAAATTGGAGGGCTATGAAAATTGGGGGAAGCTTCATTTGGTGGTTTCGCATCAGGAGCCACACGCATTTGCAAAAAAAAAAGGGAAAAAAAGCCACACAAACAGCCGAGAAGTGGCGACATTCAGAGCGTATTTAGCGTTCGGCGAATGAAAACAAACAGAACGATTTATATAGAGCAGCGTATTCAACCTATACCGTGTGTGTGTGTGTGTGTGTGTGTGGCAGATATGAAGACAGGAAGTGAAAGAGAGATAAAGAACTGGAAGGATGCCTGTCAGGGTGTTCTTGAGTTTACAGCAGATGTGTGTTTATGGCTTCATAGTTTCTTGAAATTTACATTATAGACTGAGAAAATGATAGAGAGAGATCCACAAAGACAGGTGGACAAAGAGTGGAGAGAGAGAGAGAGAGAGAGAGAGAGAGAGAGAGAGAGAGAGAGAGAGGGAGAGAGAGGGAGAAAATGTGAAAAAATAATGAAAAGAGCAACATGTAGTGGGCGGGACTTGAGTGTTGAAAAGGTTCAGGGGGCTTGATTTTTCTCAGTGACGTCACTTTTACACAGTTTCCTTGAATAGCACCTGTGTGCATGGGGGCTGTCTGTCTGTCAGTTCTGAGTAAAAACATAACCCATGCCAGCAAAAACATATTTATCAGTGTTCTCCACCGGCCAATGGAGACACACTGTGTCCTTTTTTTTCCCTCAGAGGCCAACGCCGACTCTGTTTGTCTTTAACGCAAGGTGTTAGACCCCCGAATCAATTTTAGCATCATTTCTGTGAGCACGTTTTTCTTTTTTTAAACGTCCTTTTTGTGAATTCAAGTGAGTTTATTATGTTTTTTTGTTTTTTTTTACAAAGACTCCGCTTTCTCTTTGTGCGGTGAAAATTGCTCTTTTTTTGTGTGCCCGCAATCAACGCCCTTGTGGATGACCCCAGGTGCCAAATTCAGAAATGGTAAGTGCCAACAATTTTACCATCAGATAAATCAGCATGTCTCTCATTATATTCTATATCTCTGTATCGTTTTGACTTGACCGGGAACATCTGTATCGCCTTTTGAGTATTTAGTGTTTTTGCCTCATTCATTGCAACGATTTTGCTCTCCAAATCCAAAGAATTAAAAAAAAAAAAAAATCTATTTCATGACTGTCTTGCCATTGTCTGTCAGTGTCACCCGCTTTCTCTTATTGATTTTCAGTTGTGCAACTGGTCCATTCTGTCTCTGCATCCCTGCCTTTAACATTAAGCTGCAGATGGATGTGTCCTCTTGAGAAATCTGGTTGTTCTTAACATGAAAATCATGTAAAAAACACATTTTGACACACAAACAGATGGTTATCTACTGGCACACACACACACACACCACGCTGACATACTGTAAATGCACACACAAATACAAGCAAAATCACACACACACGCTGATCAGATTTCATTGTGTCTGTGCAGTCCTGACACTGACACACACACGCACACAAATGCACAGGGTTTGCTGTGCAGAGGGTCCGGTGAGATGGCAGCACTGTTGGCCGACACGCTATCAAGTTTCAGTAAATACTCACATCATCCTCTGCATCCACGGGACAGGATTTACATTCAGTAGGAATCAGTTTCACACTCTGAAATGTTACATTAATTGTAAGTGCAGAGCTGTGAATGCACCAATAATCTTTATCTAAACAGCAGCAAAATAAATATTGAGGAGTTGATCCTATTTTTCAAATTCTGTTATTTGCCAGAACTGAAGAATATGCTCATTATATGCAAGTAGCACTCATGTATAAAGAGAATCCTACTACTTTCCTACTCTTGATATGTTGTGTATGTTTTTACAGGTTGACGTGTTGGTTTAACACCTAAAATGAAAGAGCTTTTATTGATGTAAATCAAGCATCTAATGTGTCAGTGCAATTTGTGTCCATCACTGTAATAATGTGTCCAGCTGAAGCATTAACAAAAATGGCAAAGTGCCAGTGAGAAACTGTCTGACATCCCTCAAAAGCTGACTTCAGACGTCTGAAACACGTTAAATTATTGATCATTACTGATGACACAAAGACGTTTACCTGGAGCCTGTAGACTTTATAGACGATGTGGGATCGATTACATTCGTGAGGAAGAAATGTTCAGTTAATGCAATAGTTGCATGCAGTTTTAGGGGTCTGGAGAGAGAAATACAAAATGTTTTACATTCACGTGTGAAATAATCAGTTTTTGCAGCCTCTTACAGCTTCTTCTGACAAGAAATCAATTGAATCAGGTGGGAAATGAGACAGAAAAATGTGTGTATCGTTTAAATATGTTCATTCAGCACCATTTATTCCTTGTAGTCTCTTACACTGTTATTTCTTTCAACTAAGGCAGCAACCAACGTCTATTTTCAGTCAATCTGCTGGCTACAAAAAAATAACAGAAAATAGTGAGAAATGCCCAGCACAAGGTGACATCTTCAAATGTCCCAAAATATTCAGTTTACTATCATGTAAGACCAAGAAATGCAGAACATTCTCCACCACATGTTTGGCTTTTTTGCTTGAAAAATGACTGAAACACTGAATAGATTATCAAAATAGTTCCTTCGCTCAACTAATCACTGCAGCTCTGCTTTTTACTGCAACATTTCATATTATTCTGTTGGTAAAAACGATCAAACTCCTTGTGAGACTCCTGCCTTCAATGAAAATGAAGTTCATCATAGAGAAAAACAATCTGCTGCTCATAACTGAATGAATATATTAATACAGTTCCAGCATTCAGGGACTTTACAGCAGCAGCAGCAGCAGCGTCGCTGACTGACAGCTGAATCAAACCGATTAACACTGACGTCAGGACATCACAACACACCACGGTGACTGAGCGACAGCATGTCAGCAGGTGTTTTCTCTCTGTTCCAGCCTGGATCTCACAGTTTGTTCTGGCTGATGACCCTGACACAACCCTCCCCTCCGTCCCTCCCTGGCCCTGCTTCACCAACCCTTCAGCCTCGTCCCTCTTCCAGAACATCAGGATCTTAAACACTGAGGTTCACGTTTCAAGGTAGAGAAACTGCATGTTGTGTGGACGAGTCTCTGGTGCTACTGTACATGGAAAGAAGTGGAAAGTATCAACACAATGTAGTGTAAATACATATACAAGATGATGATTCCTGTTTTAAAATATGAAAAATGGTCGATGAAAGATAGTGAAGTAGTCGCACAGAGGTAATTGCAGTAATTGAAATCACAGCCAGCCGGCGCAGGGGAACTTATTCATCTATAAGTGTGTTTTCTTTCTTTCGAGCACGACTTCGAGCACTTTTTACAGATGGTTTTCTTGACAGGCTGCCAAACGATTCATCTAATCTCTGCAAGCACTAGGAGAAGGCCACTCGCTCAGGACTGCCAGTTCTTCCGCCACAAACAGGCTGCGGCCTTCAACCGAGAGGTTTAAGTGCAGAAGAAAGTTTTGGTTTGGAGGGAGGTTTTGTTGAAAAAAGCTCCTTCAGCCCTCCCTTGATTTGGATCGTACATCAGCTCAAGGAGGCCACCTTGAGTATGGCTCGTAGCTTGGCAACAGAACTGGAAGTCACAGGCAGATTATCTGTTGTTTAATTACTGTGTTTAATTGAGAGAGATGATATTTATTCGGGTGTTTCTAGGCTTTATTAACTCACAGCAATTAATGAGTCAGTTCATGTTTGGCTGGCATGAAAGACGCTTGACAAGATTTTTAATTTGCAGAGAGAGAAATGAAAAAGTAAAATGCTGCTCAGTTATTCGACAAGGATCTCATTGCCTTCACAGTCCACAGCAGCGTGGAAGACTAGTGATTTTGTTGTTTTGTGGTTGAACTGACAACAAGTCATTGTCTCCCTCACTGCTCTGAGACACAAGCTTGAACTGGAGCCAAGTCTGGAAAAAAAATGTCTCTCTCAAAGATGTGACACTGAGCTCGAGATCCTGTTTGGTACTTGCATGATAAAAAAAAAGGGGGGGGAGTCCTTTAAAAAAAAAATCAAGTGCTCCAGTCACCTTTCAAGAAAGATGAGCAGTAATGACACCCTGATGTCGCACTATTGTGCACAACAGACTGAACTGGGTCAAAGCCAGATTTGTCTCCATGGAGAAGTCTCAGAGAAGGGTTTATATATATATATATATATATATATATATATATATATATATATATGGATATATATATATATATATATATATATATATATATATCCATATATATATATATATATATATATATATATATATATATATATATATATATATATATCTGTATATATGTTGTCCGATATGCGTCGATATGATTGTTTGTTTGCTTTTGTTTGTTTTTGTTTTTGTTGTTTTTACATATTTTAATGCAGAAAAGATACTTGTGGTGGCTTATAATTGTATAATTCCCAGTAAAAATTAACCAATTTTGGACAACAAAGTTTATTGTTAAACTGTAAAACATCCTGCCTCCATTATGATCGTATGTTTCTCACTAATGTTTAATACATTCAAGCGATCGTTGGGAAACGTGTGTTTATGTAAATATTCTGTCCATACAAGAATATCAGCCGATATATCGATATAGAAAATTAATTACTTCCCAGTATCGGTATCAGCATCGCTACAGAAAAATCCTGTATCGTCTGGGCTCTAAAATTACATTATTAACTATAAATTTACCATTTATTAATGATGGTTATAATAAAATATTACTCAACCTTGGGCTCAGTTAAGATCAATAGAATATAATCTCTTAACAGCATACAAATACTCTTAACAATCCATATTATTGCTTATTATTGTTTGAGTTATTGATCGATAAGGAACTAGTTATTTTTAACTGTGTGTGTAAAAATCATTACAGATCTTTTTCATCTGGAGGGATTCATTATTTCACTTGTCAGTTGGTCTTCTCACTTTGAATTAAACTGGCTCATGTCTGCAGGGTTTCGTGTCGTGCCGGACGGGACGGCAGCTCACAGAACGAGGTGGAATCTGACAGGTAAGAAAGAGTTGTTGTCAAATTAATCTCAAAATTACCTTATTTTAATGTTCTCACTCATTGTTTGCTTCAAATAGAAATAATAGTGATCTAACCTTTTATTATTCCCAACAGTTTATAATCAAATGCATGTGTCGTTAATCTGCTTTTTCACACTCTTCTGGAAGTGATTTTTCTTTATTTTTCCCCCTCAAGCTCAAAGGTTGTCGTGATGAGAATAAATGAAGCAGAACCTCTTCAGCTTTGAGAAGCTCCCATTAGTTCTGGTTATCGTTCTGATCGTGTATGAGGTTAATTTTTGGCCTAAAGTCGATACATCCATGAATTCGGGTTGATCTCATCGGCCTGATGTCGTCCAGCTGGACTCCAACCTATCTGACTTCAGAATATTGAACCATAAATGATGGAAAACACAGATGACCCAGAGGTCAGAGGTAATGTTGATATCGACGTTCACCTCAATCAAATTCTGCTACAGTATATTTCATTTGGACGTTATGACTTGCCCTTTGGCTTTTTCATAAATCATCATAAATAGCTTTGAGCCAGTATGAAGAATGAGTCAGCTCAAAATGATGACTTGAAACCCCTTTAATGATGATATTCAAGCAAACACCAGTGAAGTATTCATACATATATGTCACTGCAGCTGGAACCAACCAACAGCGAGCTTTACTGGGGGGGGAGCAGGGCCTTGGTCTGGTCCATCATCTGCTGGAAGAGCTTCTCAATCATGTCGGTCAGGGGCTTGACCTGGCCTTGGAAGTTGTCGGTCAGAGGCTTGACCTGAGCGTTGAAGTTGTCGGTCATGGGCTTGATCTGATCCTCGATGTTGGCGATGAAGGGCTTGACCTGCTCCTGCAGCTTGACGGCCTCGGCCTGGACCTTCTCGACCAGGGGCAGGATCTTGGCCCTGCTGTCCTCCACGTAAGTCCTGCGGAAGATAGAGGATCATCTGTTAATCACTGCTGCTGACTCTGACTTTTATTAAAATAAAGATCAATGAAGTTAAACTGCCTGACATTTTATTAGTGCGACAGCTACTACACCAGGTTAGCCAGGGTGTGTGTGGTGTGTATTTTTGGATGTATTCACTCGAGGTTATAGGTCACAATGATGTGAGTTTTATCTCAGAAAACAATCTAAATAGGTAGTTAGCCTTCAGCCTTGTGTTTTATATGTAATTTGCCATCATAATTAGGACTTTTTCATCTCTAAAATCATGTTACTCATGTTATTTTTCAAGTGATAAACTTGTACTGCATGTTATGGTGTACAGCTAATAAAAATAAGTCAGAAATTAAAAAATAAAGTCACGTTTTCTGAGGGAAAATTAACGCTTCTGAAACTTCTATGTGCCACTTTGTTCTTCGTTCTAAGAACAATTTAGCTGCCATACATTCATGTTCATTTAGACTGTATCCTTGAAGCACTTCCTTAAATGGCCTGTCCAACCTGCTGCTCAGTTATAATTTCTAGATCCCCAGAATTACAAGCAAAACAAAGTGTGCCAACAAAAGCTAGAATTTTCTACAAAACAACCATAAAAGTCTGAACACTGTAGGTCGGAGTTAAAGCTGTGGATCTCCTTCTGGTTGTTACTTACTGGGCGGTGTTGGTCACCTCCAGAGCCTTCACCTTCTCCACCAGGTCCTGGGTCGCGACGGTGATGCTGGCGGACATGTCGTTGATAACCTTGGTGATCCTGTCTACCTCAGACTTGACATCACGCTTCACCAGAGACACGGCCTCAGAGCCTGCAAACACACATTTACTGTTATTTCCCTAAATCCATGACATTTGGTTAAAACTTAAGGTAGGTATGCACACACAAAACAACTATTTGATAGGGAGTAGTTCTCAGCTGTATGTTTAGTGAGGTTTAACCATTTAAAACTTATAACACTTACTCTAAACTGCACAGTGGTCAAGTTAAAATCAGGTTTTCAGTTGTTGAATTTTCTTACCATGGGCAACAGCCAGCACAACGACAAGAGCGGCGACGAGGGAGAATTTCATAGCTGCAGATGAGCAAGACCAACCTGGAGGAAGTGAAAGAATCAGTCAGAAAACTCAATAACAGAGATCACAATAACAAAGCGGTGGAGAAGTTTCTAATAATGTAAGAAATATAAGTAACAGTCAGTGTAAAGCAGAGTGCAACTTACCTTAACTCCTGGGGTTCTTTGACCTAATGGTGTCTTCTGTCAGGGAGCCGGAGGCTTTTATAGCTCCAGAGGATGAGTCAATCACAGCTAATCACAGCTTAATCACCTCCAACGTAAAGAAGTGACCCGACGATCTCTGTGTCGGCTGAACCTTGATGCTTGATAGCCGTCACAGGAGAGACACAAAGTCCACTCTGTGAGTTGGAGAAAAAGATTCAAGCTGAGCCGCTGACGTCATGAATCTTCACACATTTACTCAAGAGCTGGTCCTAAATATATTGTTGACCTACTTTACATTTACTGTAGTTATCTGCTGAAGTTTAAGTTGTATTACTCTTGGGAAAGAAAAAACAAACAAAAAGCTTAATAAAGGTTTAACAATGACATACATAATAATATTAAACTCAATAAATGTGTTTGTGATGCTATTATAAAGAATTATAAGACACTCAGAAGGCTTTTGTTAACACGTTGCCAACCTGTGAACAAGTTTCTTAGAAGTGCTTATAAATGTCTTATAATCTCAAGATAAACATGTTTATTATGCTTTTATTATATAAGCATCGTTTCAGGACGTATAAGGGCCCTATTACCTATGAACCAATGCTTATTACAAGGACCTTAACACAGAGCATTACCGAAGATTTTTTTTTTTTGCCATTTAAAAAAAATATCTATCACTACTGCACAGTAAGGCTGCACAATTCATCAAAATATGATCAAAATAGTGCCCCGATAGCTCAACTGGTATAGGCGACCCATGCAGAGGAGGCCAAATCCTCAGCAGTGGCCCAGGTTTGAATCCAGCCAGTGGCCTCTTGCTGCAGTGCTGCATGTCACCCCCCACTCGCTCTCCCCTGTTTCCTGTGACTCTCTAAGCTAAGCTAACATATAGCCAAGTGCAATATCCAAATCGCAAGAAGCTGCAAAAGTAAAAATGTGTGAAAAACAGCATTAAAATGAAGTACTGTCGTGCTGCTGAGGTACCCTGGCCTACAAATCTTGTAGAAAACCATGAAAGTGAAGGTATCACAAACTCAACAAACAGCTTCATAAAGATTTCATTTTCTACTGAACTGCTCTGATCATTCTGGGTGAAGTCATGTGTGAGTTATTTCCTTTATTTAATTCACATTAAACAGTTTATAATTTATCTGAGTCCTGAGCTCAGTTTCATGTACCCAGTTTCTGATGACGGTGCGGGTTAACACATACATTGTCCTGTTAACAGAGGGTCAGTTGATGAGGCAGAGTGGTGCTGACCTTTGACACTGATTAATCCTATCAGCAGCTGCCCTACACTGTTTGTGTTATCTACAGCAGGATGAGACCAGCCCCTGATAACCTCATGATACTGTAGTTCTCCTGTGTGTCATCATGCTGGGGCCTTTCGTCTGTTACTACATATTTTTAAATCTGTCTCTACCAATTATTAAATGGTTACAGTTGTTGTGTGCACATGTGCATCTTATGTGTCGTCCTTTAAATATATTCTTTGTGTTTAAACAAATTGATTTCCTCTCTTTTGTTCAGCCGTTGGCAAGGTTGGACATTGTGTGTCTGCAACGTCACTATGACAACCTGCGTATCCATCTGTTTATATGCACCTCTTGATATTGTACTGCACTGCTTGTTTGGGAACAACGAGCACAATCAAGTGTTTCTACTAAAGACGTTCACGTGTCTTTTGTCTGAAGCTTTGTCGGAAGCAACTGTATGCTTCTACTCCACCACATCTCAGAGGTTAATCATGTATTATTCACTCCATTACATTTGTCAGACAACACTAGTTACTAGCTACTTTTCAGATTACAAATTTCCATTCCCATTGAATTCCATGTATCTCCAAATGTTGTGATTTATTTGTGATTTATTTGTCGTTATACAAAAAAGGGTTGTTTAACAAAATGGAAGTTTGTAAACATAACATACAAACATATAGACAGTTTATTTATAGACATATATAGATAAACAAGTGCATTTTTAAAATTTCTGTCAGGGGTGAATGTAAACAGCAGTAACAAGATGGTGATTACAATGCGGCCGGCATCTTCACATTAAAAGTTCAACATCTGGGAAACACTGTCCATCAACTTCGACTGTGTGTGAGCACCTAGCATCAATGACGTAAACACATAGTCCTCCAATGTCGGCTTGAAAAAACAGTTATCGAGTGCAATAACTTGATTTGAGATGTTTTTTGGTGGAGACAGGTCTCTGTAAAGATGTGGCTGAATCAGGCTTTGATTTCCTGTTGTTTGTTCCAGCCTGAGTTTTTTTAATGTTTGTCACTAAATGAAGGAAGAAATGTTCTTTTGTGTGTTGAGAAAATTCATCTACATCTTAAGTTAATAAACTATTTTAAAAAAACCCCTCTTTGATTAACTGGATCGTGCAAAGCTGAAAACAGGCTGACACCATGAAAAGTTGACTTTTTTTGAGATGTGTGGTTTTCACAGGAAATATTAAACTACCCAACAGAATATAAAGTGATAAAATGAGCTCAGCCTGAAACATCTGCAGAACATAATGCAATATATCCATGAATGCAGCAGTCGTATCAAAAACATGAGATATAATAACAGAACACTGACAAGGAACGTTTCATTTCACAATAAGTACTTTTACTTTTGAGACTTTAAGTACATTTTGCTGTTAACACTTACAGACTTTTACTACAGACAAAATCAAATCGTGAAAGTGAATTTATAGACATTACACTTTGCAATCAACAGTTATTTCACAACAATCAAAAGTATTTTCACAGCTGCTTTAAAAGCTTATCTGAACAGTAAAAATGTCTGTGCAGCCGCTTGAAACAGCTCCAGCCGGTTTGCTTTATTTGAAAGGAGCACTGAGGTCAAAACAAATGAATGATAGATGATTTTTAAGAGCATCAGAGCAGAATGAACGCTGATTATGAAAGACATGAAGAAAAATATTCTCAAACAACTGTAGAATCCAGCTTCCACATGATTGGTGGATTCATGTCAGATTACAGATGTTACTACACGGCTCCGTATTGACACAGAGGTGATGTGGACATTTTCACGCTTACATGCTAGTTCAAGATCCACGAGGCTAAAGTTCAGTTGATTTCCTGAACGTGCATTAGATATTTAATAGAATAGTGTTGTGCTGAATGATTATGATACACACACGTAGACGTCTAAATAAATCACTTGTCATGCGTTCACATGTATCAAATTGCAGAATTATAGGAAAGACATTTTTTAAATGGTTATCCTTGTTGTCGACTATCTTCAACTTATCTTGTTATCTAGAGTTCACGTCAGTTGAACTTAAGTAAACCCACCACAAGACATGTCCTACACTGCTGCACCACCTCCACCTCCTCTACACAACCGTCTACTGTAAGTGCAACACAGTAATAACTGCTCATGAACATAAACCCCACCACTGTCTCCGTCTGACCACAGATACACTTTTCTTTTATTCCTCTATTAATCCACATCATTGCTCATATTGTGGTTTTGGATTGCAATGGCAACAGGCAGGAGCAAGCAGAGCAAGTCACTGGTCCTTTTACTCTCTGAGCACCAGGGATTTCCTCTGATGAGCTCTGACCTGCGGCTCTGCTGACGTTGGCCACTAGGCGGCAACACTGTCAGATATTGTAAGAGTGTCCGTAGTGGAAATTTAACCCTTCCAGCTTGTTTTTAAAGCAAATGTTTCCCATTTAAATCTGTAACTTCAAGCAGCAGTTCATTGCCTTAAACTTGTGATAACAGATCAGGGTTGAAAAGAAATCATCACTAAAGTAACCTGCTGTGTTACTGCACATTATCTGTAGTCACATTTCATTTTACCTTCACTCAGTACCAAGACAACAAGAAACTGATCCTCTCCACTCAGGCCTGCTGTTGATTCAGTACCTACGAGCACCTGAGAGGCCTCGCTAATGCCACCAAACATACTCCCCAAATCCTCAGCTGTTCCTTCATATCCAAAATGAGACATGAGGTATCCTTTTTACATCCCAACTCCATCCTGAAGAAGTATACTTAATGCCAACACAGCAAAGAAAGCCCTCGCAGGTTTCCCCAAATAAAGGTATGGAGAAAAGTAAAGTGTAGACAAGAATAAGTGTGATCCGAGCTGAACCCACCCTGCTAATGTTTCTAAAATCTGTGTCAGATTGCCACATATATTTCTACACTAATAAAGAGGGACAATATTTAGCTCTGCGTCCAGTATAAAGGTCAGTCTTACAATATTATCCCTGTTTTCTTTAGCCTCTTTTTTGGCTGCAGCTCTCAGCATCCCCGTCAGTAACAGAGGATTTGAACAGCCTGTTCTGATTCCACATTCGGAGATAAAATTGGAAAGTATGTCAGTTTTTCAAAAGGCTTTTTTTCCTCTTTCTATTTAGCAGGCCTGTCTGTTAGTCTTCTGTCATTTGATCCAACTCACCACCAGATGGTGATCAAGTGACTTCAGGCCTCATTACACTGATCAAGAGCCTGTCTGGACGTGTGAAAGCCCTCTGCTGGTTGTGCTGATTAATTTAACAAAATGCCTTTGAGATTCAAGATTCAAATCTTTATTGTCATCGTGCAAAACAACGCAACAGCGAAGCATCTCCCAGAGCTGCATGGTGCATTATTAAGATAAAAGTATTAATAACAGAATAGAATAAAATGCTGGTCCACAAGCAGTAAGTCTATGCAAAGGTTTCATTGACAAATGTAACCACCTTCTCCCTCTAAGGCTGAATAAACATCCTCAAATAATTCCAAAATAAAATGCAAAGCTATGGTTTTGCATTCAGAATAATCAAAAGTCTCTCCTGCCAGTGATTGTATGTAACTAACATCATTTACTTAAGTATTGTTCTTCAGTATAACTTTGACATACTCGTATTAACTTGAGTATTTCCATTTTCTGCTATTTTCTGCTTCAGCTCCACTTTATTTTGGAGGCCCCTTTTTACTCTCTAGTTATTTGACGACTTTAGTTACTAGTTACTTTGCAGATTGCATGCTGTATCTGACCTACAGCTGTGAATTTTAAAACTAATTTGGAAATTAGACAAAAACAAAACAAAACAGTGAGTCCAGTAATCAGAAAAATGCCGAATATCAGGTTCAGCATTGGGAAAACAGTCAGCCTGTAGCATACAGTGCATGTAAATATATGTATAATTAACTTTTACCTGTACATTTAATACTTAAGCACATTTGTTGCCAGAAAATTACTTTTAATACACATAAAAGTTACGGGTGGTTTGAGAAACAAAATTCTTTATAAATACTTCTAAATGTACTCATCTTGACTGTTGATTGTGTTGTTTGGGAGAAACTGAAGGATAAATGAGATTTACTGTAGTTTGCTGTCCAGTAACATTTTGCTGTAGTTACTTACTTTTACGCAACCTGGCAACATCCGCTACCCCGTCGTCTCTTGCTGCGTGCGCACTTCGCGTCGGTCAGCGGCGAACACACACAGGCATCATGGCGGACGTGTTGGATCTTCATGAGGCGGGAGGAGAGGACTTTCCTATGGATGAGGATGGTGATGGTAAATTTATTACTCGCAACAATAATTAGCAGATGCTCCATAACTCTGGCTTTCCAATGATGTGAAATATTGAGGTCTAACTTTACACCAAAAAGGGCGAAAAATGCTTCAAACGCGTACTGCGTGGTAGCAGGCCTGAGGAATGCTAACAAGCTAATATTAGGCTAACAACGCACCGGTGGCTCATTCAAATGCTGCTTGTAAGCTAATGCTAACTTGTTCGTGGTTAATTTCTTAAGTTAGTTCAACTCGCAGGGTGCCAAATGTTTATTTGCAAGAGTTACCTAGCTTAGCATCGTGCCTTTAGTTTACTTTACCTGAAGGTACATGTTAGCTTGCATTACACTTAGCGTGTTATTAGCCACCACTAGCATGCCTTTGAGTTGTCTTTATAGCTATCAGCTAGCAAATAGGAAGATTGGCCAAACTTCAAAGAACTTACAACCCATAAATATGATTTCGTGCATATTTTATAACATCATTAACTAGATAAAGTCTTACCAGAGTTCAAATATAAAAAAAAAAACGCAGCAGCGTTAGTTAGCTGACTAGTGGCTGAACTGCAAACCGAGGGTGCGCAGAAAGATGTCGCAGCATGCACAGATTCTGACTTGTTCAACTTTTCCGTCTTCAGAGAGCATCCACAAGTTGAAGGAGAAGGCCAAGAAAAGGAAAGGACGAGGTTTTGGCTCAGGTGAGTAACCTTTGTTGGGACGCTAGTTCATGTAATCCTCCTATTAAAGTTTTTTTTAATACAGTTTGATAGCAGCAGCCAGTAGTTGTAAGTATTTTTCTGTCTCCAGAGGAAGGAGCCCGGTCCAGAATCAAAGAGGACTATGATACTGTGGAACAGGACGGGGACGAGCCAGGCCCTCAGAGATGTAAGTGTTGCAGTTCAGTGTTAATGTAAACTAACAGACTAAAGCCTAAACTTTGTCACCGTGTAGCGCCTCAGCGATATATATATACATATAAAGTTCCTATCTTCTCTGTCCTTTAACTTGTGTCACCAGTCATTGGCTTTTTCTCACTTCCAGTTACATCCCATTTTAAAACAGCCTTTTAAAACTTGTGTGCACACAAAACAATTCTATCCACTGCACAATAAAAACATAAATACCTGTCCACCAAGTTGTGAAGCTGGAAATGTTGCTCCATTTGTACGTGAACCAAAATAAGTTTGATTATCAGTTACCAGTTATTTGTCTGTATTGATGTTTCTTTCTTTTACTTTTCCCTTTTTGTGTTGGACAAATCAAGCATGGACATACATTATGCATAGAGAAAGAGAGCAGCTTGATAAACAAAAGTTTTTAAAAAAGTTTTTATCCAGATAATTAGGATGACTTTTTTATTTTTAGGAAATAGCATTTGAAAAAATGCAAGTGTAACTCTGTGACTCAAATACACAGTTGATACATAAGAAAGTTAAATGAGGATCTCAGAATGCTTCATATTGGTTAGACTGGTGTCTATTTGTACACCTAGCAAGGAATGAGAGCTTAAGTAATCATAACTCTATCATACTTACTAATTTACATTGTTGAAAGTGCTTCTTGTGTTACTGTTTGACCCCTGACACCTTTTCTTGTCGTGTTGTGTTGCAGCTGTGGAGGGCTGGATCCTGTTTGTGACCGGTGTACATGAGGAGGCCACAGAGGAAGACATCCACGACAAGTTTTCAGAGTTTGGAGAAATCAAGAACCTGCATCTCAACCTTGATCGCAGAACAGGCTACCTCAAGGTGAGACAGATAACCACGCAGCGTCGGCACTTTGTTTGTTTCAGTGTGGCTTTCATACATGGAAGGGATGTTCACATTAAGTCGATGCAAACCTGTGACTGTTTATTTTGTTGTTTTAGTTGACACAGCTTCTGGAGCGCTTCCTTGCTCTAATACATGTGATAATCTAATGTGATATTTATTTTATATTATTTACTTATTTTTTACTTGTGTGTGGGATATCTTATATGGATTGTAGTGTATCAATTCATTTAAAAGTAGCGGAGAAGAAAGAAACATTCATGTTTCGTTCCCCAAAAAATAAATGCCCTACACCACCATTTATGGTGACACCACAAAGCCATGTACGTCAACTTCAAGACCAAATGTCTGTTTTTATGCTTTAGCTGCAACTTCTCTGAAAGAAGCTCCAAAAGTCATGTTGACTCAACTGGAAAATTAAATATCTGCCCTAGTTTCTCTGAATCACTCTAAATTGTTGCTGAAGTGATATTGTTTCCAGAGGGTGAAACTGTATATATTAAGTGTAACTTTTAAAGAATATCACATTACAATGACAAATGCTTTTTATCCTTTTTCTTTAAAATCCATTTGTTGTGTGTATGAAACCAGACCTCTTCTGAGTTCTACGTACAGCAGATAGTTGCTTTATCTATAAAAGTAAACCTTTTTGTCACAACTATTTCCTCATGTATTCATATTCATGTTTTTTTTTACAATCCATGAATACTTTCTGTCATCCTGGTCGTCCATACTGTGGTTTTACGTTAAGACTCTTCTGTACATGACGTCTGTTGCATGTCTGTCAGGCCTGGGAGAGGGGTATCTCCTCTGTTGCTCTACCTGAGGTTTCTGTCATTTTTAAAAATGTGAATTCAGGGTCTAAGGATAGAGGGTGTCCTATGTGTATATATACAAATATCTAGTGTTCCCCCTTAGACATGCTGACCCTTTTTTGCCGTCCAGATGTAAGGGGTTGCGTTTACTTTCCTCTAAGCCACAAGGTGGCAGCATTGTTTTGAGTATGAATTCAGGACGAAGCATCTTTGTCCTGATACTCGTCCTCCACTGTCATTTCACTCCAGCACAGAGAATGTTCATGTTAATTACAGGCTGTTTGAAGATCAGCATGATGTAGTAACGATTTTTCACATTTTATTGGTCATCTTTTCAATGCCTCAGAAGACAAAATGCATAATATTGGCTAAGCTTTTGTGCTAGGTTCAAAATGTGTTTTCCCAGTGATCCCACACTGGTTTGAGCAGACATCCTGAATGACATTATTGGATTATTCAGTAATAACAGGCCTTGTTCGCATGGCTGTTGTTAATTTAAATAGTAAAAAGCCACCAAATTCTGAAGCAGTGATGCTGTAAATGTGCAATTACTCACACGATGTCCTGATGTCCTGTCCCTAGGGATATGCACTGGTGGAGTATGAGACATACAAAGAGGCCCAGGCAGCCATGGAAGGGCTCAACGGTCAGGACCTGATGGGCCAGCCTATCAGCGTTGACTGGGGATTTGTCAGAGGGCCCCCCAAGAACAAGAGGAGGTGAGGGTGGTGTCTGCTTATCAGTGTGTGTTTGGATGTGACGGCAGTTCAACTCACAAAACTACCGTGTTACATGTTTGTGCTATATTTTGGTGGTCACGTTCATATTGTTATAATAAAAAAAGAAATATCACAATATCACTTATCCCGTGATGTTGACAAAATAGTTATGGTAAACTATCCAGATAAAACTGATAAATACGCTGAAATATTTTATGTAATGTGTTTTCTTGCAATGGAACGACCCCCGAAATGTATTTTTTATTTTAATAATTGAACTGCTTTTCCTGTTTTTAATGCGACTTGTGATTTTCCACAGGACCGGCGGACGGAGGCGCAGCAGAAGTCCAGACAGGAGGCGGCGTTGAGTTTGGCGGTTGTCATTGGCTGGAGGAGTTGTCCGTCACTTTGACCGGCGGTTTATAATCCTCTCATCCTCTCATAAGAAGCTCATTTCAGAGTTTTTTTTTGTACAATATTTTGTAACAGTTGTTAGGACATGTAGCTGTGCAGTTTCAAACATTGAGACGGGAAACTTTTCTCCTTAATAGATGAATCACAACAGAATAAATTGGCCCAACATTTTTTGTCACCTGCAAAGCATGTCCAAACTCAGCTGTCGGCGGAACTGGGTTTTTACTTTAACACCTACTTCGTGTCGTACGTGTTTGTGTGGTTGTCATTCCCTCAAAATGTTGTTTCAGTTTTCTCAATGTAATTTGAATTTTATTGTGTTGGAGTGTTTTTGTTTTATATAAGTTGGTGGGGGGGGGGGGGGGGGGGGGAGAGAGAACAAAATTAAACTTTTTAAAAGGTGAATGAATGTGTGCCCTGTGTGTTTTTTTTATTTAGCACTGCTCATGACGTAGGGTTTACATCATCCTAGATGACCTCACCAGGGCTGTGATGCCGCCCCGGCTATTTTGTCAACTCCAAAGCACCTGTCACTCTGGACACAGTGGCGCACTCATAGGCTCCTCGGACTAAACCCCCCCTGGCCCTTATTTTTCTGCAGCCAATTGGCAAGCGAGTGTTTTATACTCTGTCCTCCTCATTTGGTGTTTACTCTACTGGGGAGCGTCCGTCAACGACCCCGAGAGCGGCCATTGGTGCTCGTAAACGTCAATAAAGCGGACTCCGCTCTCTGATTGGTCGGCTCCTCGTGGGGGCGGGTTTAATTCTTCGGTTGACGTTGTTGTTGTAAGTGGTGGAGAAATTACTTTGTCGCTGGTGGTCCGGTTTGGGATTTTACGCTTAGTTCCACCTACGAAGATGCTAAAAAGTTAGGAATTGTTGGTCTCGGAAACGTATACGATGTCCAGAAGCTGTTACTTGCAGGGAAACTACATGGGACGATGAGAAAAACATCTGCGAGGCCGCTGAAGGTAAGCAGTAAAGGGATACTCTATGCTGCTAGCATCAGCGTTAGCCAGCGTTAGCTGCTGATTAGCCAGGCTTGAAGTAGCCACTTGCTAGCCAAACGTTACGGTTCGGTGTACTTATTAAAAAATGAAAAACACTTTGTTTGTAACGAGCAGCCGTGCACGAGTATTGCGTTTTCCCCCAATGGGATGATTAAATAGTGTATTACGTAAAAAAAATAAAGTTATTGGGCTGAGTGCAAACGGTGATGAACCCCCATGCTTTTGAACGCCTCAAATGCGTTTATGTAAGCATGTGTATTGTTCGTTGATATTTTGTTACAAAGAAGAGTCGTAGCCATAGTAGCTGGCTCGGAGTCAAACATTTATATCAAGCCATCATCAGAAGCATTGATTTTCATTTATTCATCGTGGCAGGCAGGCAGGTTGTGTCAGTGCAATTGGATGCTTATCATTACATTAGCTTTATGAGCTGTCAATTGTAGCTGTGCAGTTTAAACATTGCATTTTAAAGTTGTGCTCAATGGGAGATTATTTCTATATGACCCTTTTATATCAGGTGTGTTTTGCCTTTGGATTTAACTTATAGTCTATGAGCTAGCTTTCAAAGAGCTGGCAGTCACGATCCAGATAATCTGAGCCCGGTTTTTTATTTAAGGTGCATGTGTGATGTAACATTTACTTAAAGCAGCAGCTCAGAGGAAACTGTTAAGAGTTTAACTTTCCTCACTCACTCACTCACGTGTATTTCCTCAACATCTCACTAAAAACGACTTGTTTTCTTTTGAGTCCCAGCAGTGAGAGGCATGTCATCCCAAACCTGCCTGCCAGATATGTGTGACAAAAAAGCCTGAGCTAAGTGGTCGTTGGGTTCACTTCTCCCTCCTCGTTGGGTTATTTGCCGTCATTTCCAACATCACCACGATGAGAGAGGGTTGCATTACACTTTGCCTTGAATTATTCAGGTTCTTGTGTTTGTGGGCTCTTTTGTTTTGCCAGGGACAACCGGGACAGACTGTGAAAAGTATGTTAGAGGCACAAGGTCTTTGCTTCACTTGACCTACGGGGACTGTTTATGTTGTTAGAAAGCCATATCCTGTTGGAAACACACCCAGCAGAAAGTAGGAACCTCATCTTACAAGGTTGATGGAATTTCAAGAAGCTACATGGGCTAGGAAATACATCCAACAGTCCCACCTGTGCTCAAAGCGTCTTGTAGCTCTGCAGGGCGATGTTTATAATGCATGACACACAAAACTGCCCGACAGCTGGAAAGAAGATTGTCGATCGCTATCAGCGAGGAGAGTTAGAATGAACTACCAGCTTAATGCAGTCAGCTATGTGTTTATTTGGACTGGGATGAAATATCGATACAGCAAGATATCGTATTGCTTCCTCTTCTGATAGGATTATTGATACACTCGTGCCATTGTAGATATTTTTATTAAAACATGCAGGTGCTCTAAAAAGATTTCCCTGACAATTTGACTTACCAGAGTCACTACTTTATAACTCCCTTGTGGTGTAAACTTAGCGAGCCATAGTTTCATCCTTCCTTTAAACATTTAAAGTCCAGAACTGTTCTGCTTTCTGCCACTTAATGGCTATTTTACGTTGGAATGATGGCAAGCTGCAGACTGTGTTTGTGATAAAGGGGCACCAAGTTAAGACTCTGTGCACTTCATGTCATATTTTATAAAACTGACAGCACAATGCAGGGAAAAAATACATAATTCCTGCACTTTGCCCTCTAAGGGGTATTTTGCATTCCTCAGTCAAACATCATGATGTATCATTAGGTGATTGTCTTATAATATACTGATTAACACAGAATCGCTGTATTGTCGTGATACTATCGTTATCATGGGCAACATATCCTGAAACGTATCACGAGTTACTCTGTTATTCCCACCGAGGGTTGCAACCATATGATATTTCCACAGAACAATAACCATCTCAGAAATTATCACGGTTTCACGGTGTACGCTATTACATGAATATTATTACTATCATCAGTCTGAAAGACCCTTTAGGAATGAAAACATACGTTTTATTTGGGTTGAAAAAAATGATTTATTATAATTTCACACAATATCATGTCTTATCAAACATGAAACTTGATATACATTTGAAATACATGTATTCTGATAACACAAATAAGAACCAATATCATGGATAAGAAAATGTAAATGGTTTTGTTTTTAACCACATTATATCTTGAAACAGTATATTGCTGCAACCCCTTTCCCACTCCTAGTTTTGCATTATTGTATCTCTGTGGATGATGAATCTATTAAAGTTGTGGTTGTGGGATCCACCATGCACTGTGACTTGAAGATGAAAAAGATTTTCAAACCCTGATGCACTCTGCGAGGGTGTGTGAGGTTGCACCGTCAGGCTTCATTGTGCACGTCCTCAACACTTCAAGGAACATATTGAAGCGTACAGCAGCACATAGAGCACCTCGGGCAAGCAGTTTAGGTTGGGTGTAGCATCCTTCCCTGTGCAATTCAGATGCCAAACTGGCAGAGTGTAACAGGAAAAATATCACGAGATAAGTTCTCTAACCACTCAACACGACAGAGACACAGTTTAGCTTCTTGGTAAGTAATTACACAATAAGAGCCAGTTTGTCAATGCTTGAATGACTCTACCGGTCAATGCACAAAACAGCCAGTAGATACATCCACTCACAGCCTGCCTCCAGTGGTACAGAACAAGGCAGAATATGGTTTAAATTCTTTGTTCACCGAGTCATTGCAATTTGATTTTTCTTTCGAACCGCTTGAGTTTTGTTGATCCAAATGAAAATGTGTGGCTTGCAGTTTGCAAGCTTATCATACATGCAGAGATCTCCCACAGTATTCAAATGAGCTGCGGTAAGCATTTCACTGTAGCCTCATTTGAAAACGATACAGAGGAGATGACACGGATGGCGAGAGTGGAAATGTTTTCGCTGTTACGTTAAATGATCAGTAATGTGTAGACACTTGAAATGTCTGTGGGAAAGAGCTTTCATTTTAAAGCTGCAAGACCGGGTGGCGATGCTGTATTCCAGTTTTGCTGTGACACATAGCAAAGTCATAGGATTACACAATTGAGGGTAGAGCAGTAAAGAACACGTGCGAGTCTCAGTTTGTAGTGTTACAGTGCTCGTAGTTAGTTTAACTTGTTTGTCTTTCTGGTGGGAAACTTACTCTGGAGTAGTACTTCTCTCAGAGGTTTCGTGTTACTATCTTTACCATCTTTCATATCCTTAATGTCTTTCACATGGACCTTACTTACTGTTTTTGCACTGGACGGCTGTGGCTGTTATGACTGCCTTGGCGAATATAGAGTTACACAGGGTAACCATGCCGCTTGAGTAACCCAGAGGGTATGAAAATTTAAATTCGTCTCTCGCTGGGCTCCCCCAAACAGCTGCTCACTAAGTGTGTGTATGCGTGTGTGTGTGTGCATCAGGGCTCCAGTGTCAGTTTCAGAGCCGGGCCCATTTGGCCGTGGAGGTATTCCCATAGGATCTCTCAAACACGGTCAGATTAATAAGTAAGTAGATGAGTGCTTCTTCGGGTTAGTAGGACAAACACACGACTTTTGTGTCAAGTGTACATCTTCCGCTCAATTTTGCAGCTGAGAGGGCAATAAAGCAAGAGATTAGCCCAGCACCTGCTTCTTTTAGTACAGTGTGCAGGTTTAATTGTAAAGTCAAGATGTAGAAATGACATATCATAAATCTCACATCCATACAGCATCTGTGATCTTATCTCTACGTTGCTCTGTTAAAAAAGACAGGAACAGATGTGACACGAAATAGAAAACTACCTTCAACCCCACGCTGCCACAGTGAGACGGGGATCAATAGGTGGCTTGTCTCCGAGAGGCCGCTGCGTCCAGACAGCAACTCATAAAACTCTTTGGAGCCCCACCCTCCCCAGCATGGCTGGTTGCCTGCCAGTCTTGTGACACAGCAGCCAGCCAGTGCCCAGGGCTGTTTGTGTCAGGGTGGAGAGACCTAGAACTGAGGCATCTACCTGGGTGCCAGCAGCTGCTTGACTGTGAACAGCATGTTGTGGACAGTGTGCCTTCACTGAATGCTCTGGGATTATATTTAGATAACTCACAGAGTTGTTATACAAGAGAAGTGACTGTAAAGTAGGGTAGAATGGTTATATGAGTGAAGATATAGCCTTATTTACCAGCCGAGCAGCCATAATCCCATACAGCGTGAGATGCCACTCCCACAAGAGAAGCCATGGTAATGAGAGCCTGCTGTATCAGTTACTTTATGCTCTGCACCTTTTCCTCCTCTATGTGCTGCACAGGGTGGGGGAATTAATGATTATACTTGCCGCCAGCATAGTTTTATCTGCCCTGACAGAAATGTTGGCAAATCTTGTCCTACAGCTGTTAATGTAACATTACTGCGTCATCAAACAGTCTCAAAGTCGTTAAATTATTGTGGTTAAATGGATGTGTTTGTCGTCTGTTGTGTCTGTCACATCTTCTTTACCATTATGTTAAATAATTTTGCCAGTTTTGATCAATGCACCTGCAGGAGGAGTAGTAGGGGATTCGCCTTAAAGGTGACATATTATGCTCATTTCTGCTTGTTGACATGGTTCCTTGATGTCTAAATGGAATGATAGTAACATGCTTTGGTCGAAAAAACCGAAGGATTGAGCACAGCAGGGGTGTTTACACACCAGTTTCACAGCCCTGTTATAAGCGGCTGGTTTGAGTGCCTTTCCCTTTTATGCTAATGAGCTACTGCGTGCGCCGCCCACCTCTTCCTGCCGGGCGGAAGACGTGAGGACGGCATCGCGTGACCATGGCAACGAGCTATACACATTTGCGAAGCAACTTTTCTGTGTCCATGCCTGCATATAACTGATAGTAGCACAGCAGACATGTAGCAGCTAACCCCTGTCTCTGGCTCCAAAACAAAGTAGTGATTGCTTTACTGCAGGTAACGTGCAGGTCACTGTCCTTTAGCACAACATGCTAATGAATTGTAGCTCACCGTCCGCGAACAACCGAGACATTTCACCCCGTCTCCTCTGCTTGTTCACGGCCGAGCAGTGGTTCACCGGCCGGTTAGAAGCGATAAAATCTCTATCCTAATTCATTTTCTCAATTCACTGTCATGTTTTAAAAGTGCTAATATGACAAATTAACGTTTGGTAACATTAACATTATCGTGAATACTACGGCCAGTAAGCCCAACGTCGATAACTTCGCGTTAGTTCAGCCTCATATTTACATCGACGGTTAGCGTTAGCGTTAGCATTAGCGTTAGCGTTAGATCATGTGCTAAACGGCCAAAGTAACACAAACTACACTGTTTTTTAAATACTTACAGTTCCATCATTGACAGTGGGTATGGATCCATCTTTTAAGGGACAATCTTGTTGCCAGTCCAGCGTCCAGTCCTGACCCTGGTTGCTGAAGCAGTCCGGCGTGAAGTGACTGGCACAGACGTAACACTTTTACTCACTGAAGCTGGGACGTTTCCCTGATAAATAAAATGTAGCCGCTTCGCTCTGATATCCTCTTTGGTAGGGAGGCCATGTAGCGAAACAGGAGGATCCATGCATCCGACGACAGAGCAGCAGTGCTCGGCTTTCGGGTTGTACATGGTAGCGGTCAGGCTGTCGCGTACAAGTTAAGCAAGAACGAGAAAAATGGCGGATCCTCGTCCAGGTAGCTGGCCAAGTGTGGGAGGAGATAGCCAGCGCCAGGACTGGAGTATGCAAAAGACCGGATTGTGACGTCACAATCCGGTCGAAATCCAAACGGCTCGTTTAGAGACCCAATCCCTGACTCCAGTAGTTTACGAAATATTGACTTAGTTGTCGAAAAATCATGCTTAAGGGGTGGGGAGGCACTCCGGATACGCAAATATACATACTAAAGCAAGGAAAAAGTGAGTTTTGCATAATATGTCCCCTTTAAATAATATCACAATATTGCAGGGTAGCTTTTGGATAAAAATATTTTAGTGATAAGATCAAGTGCAGCTCTCTGGTGGCTCTCTGTTGGATCTGTGTTTACATCTAAAGCCCTTCCACACTTTATAAGTTGCTATCTTATAAGGTAGCAATGTCGTTTGCTTTGCAATGCTTGTTGCTACTGCGTGTAATCATACAGTAAGTGAAATGGCACGCTGTTATCACATGAATGATAAGACATGACACACGTCTAACCTGCAGAGGATTTGTCCTCTTTGGACGTGTGTTAGTTTGTAACACACTGCTTTGAAGATCAATTCGTCAATCTGCTGTTTGCAGAACCTCTCTTATAGCTGACAAATTAATTGAATCCAACCTAATATGGCCCAATTTTGTAGTAAAGTTTCTTCAAAGTCCAAGTATTTTTTTTTATAAGAAAGGAAACTACAGGAAACAACTGGCAGCTAGTGGATTTGTAAGTCAACAGAGGCTCTAGAGGAGGGTTAGATTGGATTGTATTGGAGCCTGTCAAAGTGGCTATAGCTGGCGAATTTATCAACGGTACCAACCGAAATCTGCAAACATTTGTTTAGGGGGTTAGTTCAAAGCCTTATAGCAGATTAATAATGAGCTGTAGATGCAATTTCAGCTTGTGGACCAAAGTGTAGTTTCCTGTGTGGACTAGAAGACATCAGTCCCTTCCCTCCCGCCCTGCCCTGTTGATCCAGGACAGCAGGAGTAATCCCACACACAGCCCTGATGAGGAGCCTGTCACCCAGGATGACATCACACAGGGAGTGACGTGAAGTCGCCCTGCTGTGTACAGGGCCTGGCCTGCAGCACGTGGGGATTCACATGAGCATTAGTGCTGCCCGCCTGCAGAGGCGGGTGCTTGTTCAGCCACTGGCTTTAGATCTAGCAGGGCTTGGTTGGCTTCACATTCAGGCTGATTTAGCATGGGTAAATCTTGAACATTTGAATTAGTCCCATTTTGCAGCACGGTTCTTGCAGTTGTAGCTCCATTTTGTTTCTAATATTCAAGCCTTTTTCTATCTGGCTGCAGTCTTATTTTTTATTTTTTTTTGCAGGAGAGGAGCAGATGAAGTAAATTCAAAAACAGAACAGCGTGAGGTTCAAATTAGCGTCTAAGAAATGTCTCATATTCCTCAAGGGTTAATATGCAAATGAAAGCAGTAGTCATCTCGCTTGCCTTCTAAATGTGAATTATGTAATAACCAGCACATTGTTTGTACACCAAGCAAAAAGGATATTTTGGCATCAGTGCCAACCCAGAGACATTTCTTGTTGCCAGTGGAAGAGAACAATGTGAGAGGTTAGGTTTTTTTTTTTGCTTGTGTCCTTTTTCAGTCTGGCTTACACAACTTTGACACAAAACTACTTAAATTAATTTGTTTGTGTGTGTTTATGATATTCATTTTGTTACAACATAGACATAAGTAGGGCTGCATGATATCGTAAAAAATCATGTTGTGATTATTTTGACGTATTACGATTGACTGCTTCACGATGAGAGGTATTGATCATTTTTGTACCATGATTTTCATTTTCACTGAAAAACTACTAAAATCCTGATGGTTTGACATTTGTTGGGGTTTGCCAACACTTTTCTTACATCACACATTGTCGCACATTTGACCTTTATCAAAAAATTGTAGCTTCAGCGATATAGATATTGCACTTGGGCATATTGTTATTTTGATAATATTTCCATTAATTTAGCAGCCCGACTGCATGACAAAGCTTTCCAGAACTGAACTGAAGTCTTGTGGTTTTACATCTGAGAAAAAAACACTTCATAGATGGTTTTTAAGCATCTGGCTTTAATGTCACACTAAACTGTTTGACATGTGTGGCCCTAGTGGGAATCCTGTAGTATTTTTAGAACATGTTTTAATTATTTTAATCATCTTAGTTAGTACTGTAGAGTCATAGCATATTTTGTGATTCACTGTTGAGCTTCCCTAGTCTTTGCTAATAAAAAGGTGGGCAGTGTTCAGATGGATGCAGAGGCTTGTGTTTCTTCACAAAGGCTAAAAATCGATAAAGAGTCCGCCTGGGTTGAATGAGGACTTCTCACCCACAGAGTCTGGAGTTTAGGTTGGCAGCTTTCTGGAATACTGAAACCAATGCATAATGTCCACCAAGTAAAACAGTGCATCCATCTACATCCCTGCTGCTGCTGTCATCCAGAGGCAGAACTTGGTTTTTCAGTACGTGCTCTGCAGCAGTCGCTCTGAATGTTTTGAGTTTTCTTTTTGTGCACACCGTCTCAAAAACAGCAATGCACTGATGGCAGATTAGCTTCCACTTCCCTCGCTCGCTGTGAGGATCAAATATCCTCATTACATTTTCTGCTGTTTCAGGTGTTCACCACACTGACACTGTGCACAATGTAATGCGGTCTCTGTGTGGAATGTGGGAATGCCACTTACGGTCCCCTATAGCCATCTCCACAGTAGCCTGCTTCATGTGGCTGTTAATTAGCACTCCTTGACTGGTGATTACTGGGCCTGACTGCAGTGACATGCCCCGGGCACAGACTATGAACCTCAGAGGCTGACTTTAATGGGCTGCCTAATAAACCATTGCGACAGATAGACGGAAAGGAAGAAAATATAGCTAAGATTTACAGCAAGTGGTGGACGATGTGGGGTCTTACTGTGAGCTGTCTTGAGCTGAATCATAGGGACTATAGAGACGAGAAATCCCAAAACTTCTCTTCTCAAATGAGACACATCCTGTTTAAGAGGAAAACATGTAGATAGGCCTCTTTATTTATTCAACAAAAAGTTATTGCCTTCTTGAGAAGTAGACATCTGTTTATGGGATAAAGTTTTGTCCTGTAGTTGAATTCTCAAAAAGCTTTTTGTCCTTTTTAAAATGTGAACTTGTCGTGCCAGGCAGCGACATGCTGTACAGTATTTAAAGGAACTGAGTGAATTCGGAGGTCTCTGCTACATGCGCTGCTACACGATGACATCAGCTCTCAGACACTTGATAAACACTTGCTGCTCAGAATACTGCCCATTTCAGTTGGCTGGACTTGGCTGTTATTACTTTGCTCCGGTGAATATCAGCAAGAGTCCACATTAGGCTGAAGGAAACCACTATGAATCATCTATTATGTCGTCCATGGACTTGGAGACCTTTTGTCTGAAGCCATGTCCCATTTTCCTGAACCAAATTTACACCTTGTCACCTGAATAGTCGCCACACTGGAGCCTGTGTGCCCGTCAGCTCGATCCTCACTTGAACCCATCCTGAGTGTAAAAGGGTGCCCGCCCAGCTCTGCTTGTGTTCAGAACAGTGTGGCCTCCAGGATGTCGTTGTCTTTTTGCTCATTAAATTAGGTTTAAATTGGGCGGGTACTTGGATGTCAAGCTTTAAGAGAGCAGTTGATGTCACCAACATATGATCATCTTAAATTAAGACATTAAGCACTTACCGGGGCGTTTTGTTCCTGACGGTGTTTAAATGTTTGTTGTCGGCTGTTTTTTGAACTCGGCACAGTGCAGAGCTTCTTTGTTCAAACTGTGATTATGAACATTATTTTTAGACTATGTGAAACAGGATGTTGCTCTAATTCGAGCAACTCAGAGATTAGGTGGCAATTCTCTGTTTGCATTCGTATTGTAGTTGTGCTTACACAGTTGCTATTGCTCTAATTTAGATACAGATAAGGATAAGGATAGATGTAAGGGGAGGCAGTCTAGTGTCTTTAGGAAATTAAGAGGCTGATTATTAGCCGATAGTGGGAACCAACATGCATTTGCAGTAAAAAATGAAAATCTTGTCAGAAATTAGAATAAACAGTGACAGAATCTAACTAAATAAAGTTTACTCAGGTACAATTTGAGGTACTTCTACTTTACTTGAGTATTTCCTAGTTTTTTCTGCTACTTTATACTTCTACTCCACTACATTATGGAGGTAAATATTATACTTTTACTCCACTACATTAATTTGATATCTTTGATTACTAGTTACCAGACAGACGACTCAAATCATTCAGTCCAATTCACAAGCAAGTCCCAAGTCATCTAGTCCAATCTGTCTGTTATTAATATTTTGGTCAGTTTATCTAACCTGTTCAGATACTATGACAGAGAATTGATTGTGTATTATAATCGATGTTTATTTATACATGTAATCAAACAAAAACTTTATTTAAGCTTATTTATTTCTTAATTTCTTCTCAATCAAAACAGTATTTCCTCCCCATCACTTTTAAACAGTGAAATACTGATAGATAAGACGAGTCATGCCAAGTCACAAGTCTTTTTAACTTCCAATTCTAGGCCCATAATCAGTCGGTCTCTATCCTGAACAGTATTTAAAATAGATCTAAACCACTGTGAATGTCGTTCTTTCTTATTCCTCATGTTGCATGGGTTCTGTGAACTATTTTTAGATCAGATGAACTTTATTCAGTTGCAGTGGCTCAGTTATAAAGTTCAAAGCCACTGCAATCTGAGGTTAACACATCTTGTGGCTCGATACACTCCAAACAATAAAACCATGCTCAAGTTCATGATGTGTAAGTAGATCTTGTTGTCCCCACCTTATTTTGCCTTGAGCTCTCATGGAAAGAAAAAAGGCTGGTTGCTGAGTTCACATGGATCGGGTTTGGATGTGTCTGAGCCAGCATGCGCGATAGGGAGGCCGGGAGAGGGAAGTCAGACCTGGCAAATTTTTGTGTGATGACTGGACAGCTTTTGGACTGGACCAGCTCGAGTGGCATGGCCTCCGAGAGGGCAGGCGCGGTGTGGAATCTCTGACATCAGCTGTGTGTGCATTCGGGCTGGTGTTGTCTTACGCATTACACACACAGACGCCCACAGCTGGTGGTCAAGGCTTCATCAGGGTTGGAATGTGCATGCTACATGTTTTACACTGCAAAAATGTTATCCGTTAGCATAATAATCATATACTTCAGGAATTTTCTGAAACGTGTTTTGATTTCCTTGTAGGGAGGCAAGGAAATCTTTTCCTATGTTCTTGGGTTTCTGAATCCCCACTTGTTTGTGAGTTCTTGATAAGCTTGACATTTCTTACAGTGTAGGCCGAGACAAGTGGTGAAATATAATTAATATCCTTATTTGGGAAGATGATGACCAGGTCCTTTTCTGCAGTCACATCAGCTCCACTAAAGACAAATGCTTTTGTTGATTCACATTTAGAGCATTTTTTCAGCTAATGGACTTGAATTGGTCCACTGGTTCTTATAATTCACATGTCAACAATAGCTCTGCGGATGTTCTGCTTTGCTGCAGCTCAGTGGGTTTTATTGGTTTTTCTCCGATGACCGTATTACTGGTTTATTTCCTTTTGTCCAGGGAAATGGTCACACTCCAATTTACTGTATTGATTTCTGAGATGTTAACCAATAGGAAGTGGAAACATCAGTCCCCTCCCTCAGTCCCATCTGCTCGGCTGAGCGGGTGAATTAGTGAGGCAGCAGTTTACAAGCAGAACATGAGGTAATGGCTAGCAATGACAAGCTAGCAGAATCTGTGTTTGTGTTGTTTGCGTTTTCCTTTTATTACTTAAGGGTGAATCTTTGGTCCAAGGATGGGAAATATATTTGTATTGTATCGTTTTTGTGATATGTGACTTTATATTATTTTAGATTTTGGATTTCATTATATTGTGATATGTCATAAATGTTGTCTTTTTCTGGTTTTAAAGGCTGCATTAAAGTAAAGTGATTATTATTTTATGAACTTACCAGACTGTTCTAGTTGTTCTAATACTTTCTTTTACCCATTTAGTCATTATATTCACATTATTACTGATGATTATTTGCCATTTTATATATATTATGTATCATGATATACCCTAAAAATATCGTACTTTTATTTAAGGACATATCACCTAGCCCTACTTTGGTCTTTCTCCTCTATAAATAACGTATTAGTTAAAAGAGCTTCTATAAACGAATTTATTCTAACTTCAAGAAAGGTGGAAGAGCATCACTTTGCATTGAAACCCTCTCTCTTCAGGGGTCTCGTATACACCCATGGTATTTACAGTTCACTAGTTATCATGTGCTTTAGCATAATGCAGGCCCTTGGAAATGAATGTGCTTACATTGAAATGTTAATATGATGCATCCAGTTGCCCTTGAAGACAACTGATGTTGCAGAAAATGACTATATAGGCTGAGATACCCTCTGCTTTGTCTTCACAGGCAGAGCAATTCTTCTATGCTGTAACGGGTGGGTTTTTTTTATCTATGTTGTTTTGTCAACACAACTGCAAGCATTGCCCAGCCCTATAGAATAATATTATGCTTTTCCAAGCAAGGATTTTGCCCTGTTGTGCATTTCCTTTTCCAAGGCTATAGGGTCTCCAGATAAGCCCTTTCTTTCTGTAAACCCTGTGCTTTCTATGCATCCTTTAGCAGAGATTCACTCTGCATAGTACATGTGCAGCGGAGCCATTGTACTGCTCCGTTCAGCTGAGAGAAACTTTGGAAGAACTGGGTAAAGGGCTTGGTGTTCCTCCATTCCTCAGCCAGGCAGCGATCAGCCTCCTTCCCAGCTGTAGCTCTCATGTTATATAATGAGTCAGTGTAGGCTGACTGGGCTCAGTCGGTAACCAGATTACAGCACTCCACTGATAAAGACAGCTGAAGGACAGCCATCTCACCACACCTTTGTTTTTCTTCCTCTTCTGGTTTTCCTCAGTCTTGAAGTGTTTGCTGTGATTGATTGTTCACAGCTAACCCAGCCCTATTTCTAGCACATTTAAACTCACACCTCACTGAGGAAGCTCTGTGGTTTTAAGGACAATAAGCTACGCCTATCATAGACATGTAGAGCACTTTCTTAGACAAGAAACTGTCTGACAACTCTGACAGCATAAGCGTGCATCAATCATGTCCAGGTCTGAGTACTAAAACCCGGTATTAAACAGGCCTTGCAGCTCCAACCTTACTGGTAATGTTTGGTATTGAAGAAATTAAGAAAAGAAATTTCCTATTTATTTAGACTATGTAAACATTATCTCGCACCTTTCGTCTCACTAACTTTACAGTAAGATTAAGACATTCATCTGTGGTGCATTTTTGCTATTCCCAATCCTGAAGAGGGATCGCTCTCTTTCTGAGCTTGTCGTCTATTCAAGGGGCAGCGGCCAGCTTTCACACAGTGAACCTCCTCTAGTGACAAACATAGAGAGAACTAAACACTCAAAAGTCTGGTTTCACTTCACTAGAGATGATGCTGACACTCCTTGTTGCCACAACTGCAACAAGTCTTTTGCATGTAAGGGTGGAAATGAGCAATCTTTCCAAATAAAATGCGAAGAAATACAGAATTTTCCACTGCCTTGCTTGTACAGTAGCTCATCTCTTGTTGCCCCATTCACCTCATGTATATTGTGATTGCTAGCAGGCAAGAGCCCATACAGAATTAGCTTAATTATACAAACATTATAGACATTGCAGTTTATTCTGCTTTAAATATGGTTTAATTTGTATCACATTATGGTTTACAGTAGTGATTTGTTCAAAGCATTGCTGATTCTGTTCTTGATTTGTTTTTTCTCCTAAAAAAGGTCACAAAGAACTGATGAGATTACCATTAAAATACCAAATCCATTCGCAGTATAAGTAAGAAACAGGGATCGACCTATATGGTCTTTTTGGGGCCAATATGGACACCAATCATTAGTAATCAAGGGGACGAGAGCCAATATTTGAAACCGATATACGTTTGCAATAAATTTAAAATCTTGGTGTCAAAATTTAGAAAAACAGTGATAGAATGTTACTACAATTTACTAATTATTATACTTCCAGTCCTACATTTATCTGAAACTTTAGTTACAAGTTACTTTGCAGATTCAGATTATTTAGTGTTGATTGGCTATAATCAAAATTCAGTGCATCCATTGTAATAGTAGCAGTGCTGAACAAATCTTAAAGGCCAGAGAATACTGGACTCTTGAGGTTGATGCTGATTTTTGAGATTTTAATAAGTCTGATAACATGCAACAGATAGTACTTATTTTAGCGAAAGGACGTTAATAAAACAACCAGTCTTGATAGTTATTCCTTATTTGTTTTTAAAGCAGTGTGACCAAGATACATATGAAGCAGGGTGTTTAATTTTAACATCCTTTGAGACACTGTTTCTGAATTATTCTTTATCTGTCCTACAATATGTTGTTACTTATTGGCACACGTATCCACTGATACAATATATCTGCAGTTAATATGGTTGAGAAATTGGCCTTGATCTAGCTGTCAGTGCTCATTGTTCTGTCCGAAGGTTGGAAAGCTTTGCTTTCTATCCCACCATCACTCTAGACCAGAGATGGAGCACTGGCCACACTTATCATTCCTGCTAGAACTCCCACCAGCCCTGTTACCTCCCTTGTTTGCTGACTTAGTGTCCTTTATCTCATTATCTATTACTCATATTGTTTTGCAAGGCTGAGAGGGTGTGTTTCATTCGCTGAGATCACAGGAAATGTTCTGTGATTGAGCTAAAATAGAACTTAGACATTCATAGACGTGGTTATTCATTATGTCGTGACCATTAAAGGGAAACAGAACAACTCAGTCATCCTCATTTGGTGACGTCTTGCCACGAACTGGGCTGATGATAAAATAACTCTCAGGCTCGGGTTGTTGTTAAGCCTCCATTCTGATGTAATGTACTCCTCTTGTTCTTTGACCTCAGCTCTTTTACCTCTTAATTGTAACGCAAAGCTCATATTTCACACGAAGAGTTAACCTTAGTGAGCCAAGGGTGGTGAATCTTCCATTCCAGACATAACAGTCCATGACCCCGTTTCCCTTGTTCACAGAGACCTACTGTAGGTATACATAGCTTAGTTTAATAGGCATGTGGTGAAGCGGGTTGAGTGAAAGGAACAACCCGTGATCCACATGTAAATAAAAGTCTAACTTCTTTACCATAATTCAAAACACAGAATTGGAAAACGCAAATTCAAAACACAGAATATCACGGTTGCCTGTTTACATCTGCGATCTCCGTAAGTACAAGACTGTTATTCTCAGTTATTGACAGACAAAATGCTCAGGTTACTTCGATATCTCAAACTTTTTCAGGTCACAGTGAACTGTGAGTCACAGAACTTAGAGCGTCTTCAACTTCTGTAATGTGATTCATTTCCGAGTGAAACAGAATATGTGGTCGGAGTTTGGTTACAAGTGGGATTTAAATCAAATCCAGACTTTATTGAATCACTGGACTTTATTGAATCACTGGAAAATGATTGCATTGCATAGTGAGCACAGCGCGATACAGGGTGGTAGAGACGTACAGAGCTACGGAGCTGAAGGACCATCGACCTTCATCCACACCTCTCCAGAATTAATAAATCAGACCTAAACCAAATGCTGTGTAAATGTAAACAACATTTTTTTTAAGCTGAAACCAAAACACACCTCAGGCTAAGATACTGCTCTTCCAACACTAGCCAGCGAGTTTCAGCTCATTGTGCAGCTGTTATCTGTGTGTTAACTGTTTTGATTCACTCACACTGCTCTGATAGTGTTGTTTTTGGCAGCAGCAGGCAGGTGTTTTCATCGAAAAAGCTCCACTGCACACTACCTGCCCAGCCCCGAATAGCAGACAGACACACTTAGCAACTAGCTGGTGAACACGAGGGATAATTTTGCAGCCAAACAATCAGATGATTTCCCACAGGAGTTCATGTAAATCAAAACAGAGCAGGGAGAGAGTGAATATTAGACTTGCTTTAATCATGTGTACACAAACACGACTCCAAATGGATGATAATGTTGCTCTGTAACTGCTGGATGTGCAAAAAAGAAACAGTTTACTAGCAAGTTCACCATATTACTGTATGGTGATGATGACAATGTTGTGTTCACATATACCAAGTTGGCAAAAGTACACACAGTCTTTGCTCAAGTAGAAGTACAAATACTTGTGTGTAAAAAAAAAAAAAAAAAAAAAAGTAAAAGTACAGATTCAACGTCTTTACTCAAGTAAAAGTAATAGATTACTGGCTCTGAAATGTATTCAAAGTGTAAAGGATTTGTAGGATTTGTCTGAGCTGTTCCTAAACGCACCAGAGAGATATTTGATTGTTGAGTCTCATTTCCAGGACATCAAATAGCCACATTTTGGGTTGGTAAAGCATCCAGAGTACAGCAACAAACTGAGACAATAAGAAAATCCAGGCAGAGGACTGCAGGGATTCTGCAGATACGACACACACACACCTTTTCTCCCCATTCCAGTCTCTCACAATCTCTGCCGTGCGTGATGTGCACTGATAGGTTGAAATCAGTCTTGTGATGTTAGGAAGGCGGCGTGCAATGATGCAAAATGAAAATAATCGATTATTCCCCTCAAATGCATTAAAACTGAAGTAATATGCCTGTTTTGAAAATGTAAGGACAAGAAAGTACAGATACTTGTGTTAAAATGTAGGCAGTAAAAGTAAAAAGTACACTAACAGAGTATTTGTACTTTGTTACTTCTCACCTCTGTACAGTATATACCCCTTTAACAGTGCCCCCCCTCGTCAAATGACTCTGCACAGGTATTTAAAGAAGCGAGATGTCTCACTCCTTAGCAACTTCTATTATCACCTCTAGAAAACAATGGGTGTAATTCAAGATGTTATTAGGACTTTTTAATACACTATCTAACATCTTCTGCATGTCGTCTGATGACACTACTACTCCCTGTTTTCCAGTGCGTGCATGATGACGAAAGTGTAACACGAGAGACAGAGTGAGAGAGAAAACAAACACAAAAAAAAAAAAAAAGGCAAACTTGTCTTCCTGCAATGTGAAGAAGTGAAACGCCTATTTTTAGCGGGTTTACGAGATAAAAAAAAAACGGCATATAAGCACTAACTTTGTTTCTTCTGCCCACAACTGGCCAAAAACAGATCAGTTGTTACAGGCTGAATAATGCATGAAGATATTTCATTCCAACTTTTATGGCCAAAAAGATGGTAGATATTATATTAAATTAGGATATTCAAAGGATTCAGTTTATTGTATCGTGTATGTAAATGGTAGGTTACCACAGCTCCTCTTGAAAAGGATATAGTTCTTGGTGTTCTCGCAATTTAGGTCATGCCAAATTGAGTGGACCTTGCTTGAGTAACCTACATAGTGAAGCATGACAAAGCATTTAGAGCAGCAGCAGCAGCATCTTTTGCACGCAGTAGGCTAAAGGCTTTGTCTTTCCGTCTTGCCCTTTTGTGTGTCATACGTTTTATTGTTCGTTTCTCTCCTTACGTTCCTTATCTTGGTTTGCTGTAAACAGTAGGTAAGGGCCTCACCCCTGGCTGATAACGACACAGTGTACCAACACTGCTAAATGCTTTCTAGCTAACAACAAAGACAACAGTTTTAATTTATCACCCTTCTTATGAGTATTGTGCTTATTTCTTTTGGCTTAATGTTGGTTGATGTCACTGAACTGCCATTTAGTTTTTGATAAAGAAAAATCAGACATGTGGACAGTGATTCAGATGTCTGGAAACAGGCTTTATTTTGCAGATCATGTCTAAAATTGTCTTGTTGGTGTTTCTGCTGCTTGGTTACATAGCTGTTTCACCATTTGGCTGGTGGCTTTTTACACATCTCTTTTTATCACAAGTGTCTCCTTCTTCTTTCCTACATCATTAGGAAGTGATTGCCATTTTTAGCTAAGTCTACACACTGCAGTTTGCACTTGTCTTTTCTGTCGAGCTAGAGAGTCGGGGTTGTTGAAGAGAATGATGCCAGTTCAGCTGCTCATTGTTAAACAGTAGAAGATGGTGTCTGTATTCAGCTGTTTCTCCTGGTGTGAATGAAGGTAGCGTCTCAAATGTGAGGGGATGCCTTCCATAGGAAGTGTAGAAAAATGTCCCCTTCATAAATGATCTGAAGGCAAGCAAAACAAACCTGTGTCCCTAGTCCCAGCAGTAAATTGACCCTCTCAGCCCACCGAGGGCTGACGCAGTGGGCTGTGGTGACCTCTCGGTCTCTCTCAGTGATCCAGGCCATTCTCCCAGCCCTCAGCTCAGCACCCACGTGTTGTCAGCAGCTCCTGTTACGTAAGCCCTCCTGCCAGACAAAAGCTCAGCCATCCCAGACACAAATCACTGACTGCCCCATGTTGGCAGCAGCGCTGTTAATGTTAGCCAGTAATCCACACAAGGGTCTTTCTTGAATTTTTTTTTTTTTTGCTGATTGCTAAATGGAAAATTTTGGTATCTCAATGTGTCCTTTCCATTAGATAGCTTTAGCATTAGCATTGAACATCTGCTTTAGTGTTAATTTATGAACTCTAGCCCCTGTCAATGTTGTGATAATGACATTTCAAGAGGTAATATCTGACTTTTTGGTCAGGTTTCTCATTTGATGAAGTCGATCAACATGTAGCCTCCCATACCTTTAATGTTTTTAGTGTCATTTAACTGTTTCATTGCTCTGTCTTATTGACTGTCGGTTCTGACATGTCCACCAGTGCTTAAGCCTGTCTCGTGTCTTTTGTTTTGATTTGCAATTTAAAAACAATACTGTCTGTTCACCTTTAGTTAGCTATCTGTCTGTCTGTCTGTCTGTCTGTTAGGGTTGTACAATTAATCTACAATATATAATACATAATTATAATGAAGTACTTTAGTGCTGCAGAAATGTCATGGCCGACGAATCTTGTTCTCCAGATGTAAGAAAACATGTTTGTTTGTTACAGGCTCGAGCCCGGCTGATGTATCTGACCTATCACAGATCTAACCGGCATTTATGTTGTAAATGTCGGCTTCAGTGAAAACTTCTGAGTTTAGAAAAGTTTTCAATGCAGATAAAGATGCTTGGGATGATTTCTAATTATTACATTTTGAGTGATGATAACTGTTTCACTGCACTGCTGTCATTTTAGACAATTAAAGCTTTTGTTAATCTGTTAAATATCCTGCCCCCGTGGCAAAATGTTTGATAACCAACTTCGAGGGATCACTGCAAAATATGGGTGTATATTGACTGATATATCAATACCGGAATGTTTTACTTCCAAATATCAGTATTGCAACTGGCACTAAAAATGGCGTATTGGTCGGGCTGTAGTGCAGACCCCAACGAATGTCAAATCATCATTATTTTAATATTTTTTTCAATGAAAATGGAAATTATAATGCAAAAATTGATCATTCCTACTATCATTCCTGTCAATTATACCACAATAAAATAATAGCAGTATGTTTTTTTTTACCATATTATGCAAAAGGTTGCATCATTTTTAATTAAAAATTGGTTGAATGCATCGTCGAGCAGAACACTATGCAACTCAAAACAAACACACCCACAGTGTTGTGTGACCAACAGGTGCACACTGCGTACCGCTAGCATGCTAAATGCTAAAAGGCTCATGGTAGATCTGACCTAGGAGTTTACTTTCACCTTCAGTGAGATGTGTGAAGCCTTTCTGCTGTTTTTGATAATAATCCCTGTCACAGTTGTGACTGCAGAGTGCTCACTGTGTTTTAATGTTTACACGGCTGCACACATGCAAAACTTTAGGTGGTTTGTCTCCTCTCTTATGAGTTTAAAAACTTAGAGGAGCAGGAGCAGAGAGGCTGAGTGGACTGGTTATATTACACGATGAGAATGATCAAGCAAAGATGTTGAACTTGAAGCAGATTGTGGAGGACTCCTCAGTGCTCAAGGCTCAAATACAATTATTTTCTTATACTCCCTATGTCCCCTCCAATTTCCCTTGTAATGCAGCAACATTAGTCAGAGAACATTTTAACTGACCTGATTTTTACTTTTATCTATTTATACAAAAGTAGTTTTACTTAAACTTGAATTAAATTTCTTTAAAGTAAAATATTCTAGCAATCTTTGAATCCCTGACCAAGACATAGCAACAACCTTCCTTAATAATGCCTGACTCAATCAGACTTGATAATATGCTCTCAAATCTGATCCAGTAAATAAATGTAAAGTAATAGCTCTTCACTGTCCATATGAGATTGATTTAAAACTATTTTAAAAAAAGATTCACGCTTTGATGATGTAATAGTATATGTCTTGTGAGACGCAATCTGCAAGTATACTTGCCATTTCTCAGAAATAAATGTTTTATAAGTGTTTCTGAAGGAGATCCATGTGACATTACATCTAATGCATCAGTGTGGGTTCACAGGAATGGCTGATGTTACAGGCCCAGAGTGACAACAGCCAGCCTTTTGTTAGTCTGTGTTGGTACTTTCTGTCCTCAGCCCTTCACTTTTATCGCCCCTTTCACCGTTTTTTTTTCTTTCTGGCTGTCAGTGTGATGCACTGCGTCACACAAGCCTCCTGCATTGAACTCATTCATACAAGACTGGTGTCACAAGTTAATGTCTCATTGTAAATGTTCAGAGCAGTCTGCACCTGTTTCATTCTTCACGCCATTGTGAAATCAAACTACAGAATTCCATCACATGATTACTGAAAAGGTTAGTTACAGTTTTACTTCTGCACTAACGCTCTCTGCTCGGTCATACTCTGTGTTCTGTCAGTTTAGGAAGGAGAGTTTAATGTTTAACTCTCATCTCCTCATATTATTAATCCCTAATGTTGGGGCATTCCTTCAGACCAAACTCACTACCTGCAGGTATGATGTAGGCAGACGTGCTGTTTACTTCAAGGAGACTTGTTATGCTTCTTTATTTTTTCCTTTCCTTCAGTGTTTATGTATGTTCTTTTGCATGTAAACGAACTTGAAAGTGAAAAAGGTTAAAGTCCGCACCAACAGAAACTCCTCTCTCCCAAAGAAAACGTTGCTCCTGAAACGCCTCGTCAGTAGTCCCGCCTTTAATTCCATGACTTTGTGACATCACACTAACACCAATGTCGCACATTTGCTTAATGTATGCCTGGCATCGTTATTGGCATGTAAGAATTGATTTAGCACAGCTGCTTTGTTGTTGTTAGCTGTGCTGGCTCAGGCATGTTTGAGCTGACCAATCAGAGCAGAGTGGGTATTCAGGAGGAGGGGCCTTAAAGAGACTTAAACAGCGTTTCAGACAGAGAGTGCAGCACCGGTCAGTATGAGAAAACTGATGTGTTTTTTGTAAACCTATTCTAATAAAATTATGAGTCCCAATAGCTTGCTATAACTACAAACCTAAAAAAAAAAAAAAAGAGCTGATAAACTGACAAATAAGTACAGCCAAAACCTCCTCTAATATTGGAGGAAGGGGGAAATGTGAAAATAAAAAAATGCAACTAGACACAGGCAAGACTCCATGTTGGATCTCCATATTAAAAATATAATAAACCCATTACACAAACTGAACATCTGAATTGATGACGGGGTGATTTCTGCAATGCTGTGTAAAGAGGAACTTTGCTCCTACATACATCTAATACCTTACACGTGTCCACCAAAATCATCCAACCTGCGTCCGACCCGGACAAGGGTCACAAAGGTCAAATGACTCAGGTTGACTGTTTAGATCACTCTCCCATGTGACTGCTGCGCTGCTGTTATTTGGTAGGCTCTGGCAAAAAAGAAAATGCAGGTCAGTCTGATACAAAAGTTGATCCTGGCTCAGCTTTTACTGCAGTGCAGCACAGTCAACGCTAGTGCAGTGTGTAAACAAACATGTAAAAGTCCTCATATTACGGGTAAGAAAATGATTGCTGCCTTGAAAACTTTCTACTAAATTGGGAAATTTTGCCTTTTAAAGGAGTAAAGTTTTTTTTTTTTTAGTCTGATAACAAACTGGACTTCCTGGACTGGTTTTTATTACATCTTCTTACTGGTACCTATAGCAACACGCTCACGCCAGCTCAGTCCCTGGTGTTTTTTGATGCAGTACTATTATCGACAGAACACGGTCTCCCCCACACCTCTGTGTTAGTCTGAATGGGGTGTGCGCCTGCGGTTTTTAAATGTTTAACAGGCCTTCGTCTCACATCTCTGAAGTTGTTGTGTTTGTGTTCAGTAGGCCTGAATATGGCAGAATGTTAGGAGACCCTGCAGAGGAGGCTGCTGAATGCCTGGCTTTGCAGGGAATGCGCTAGAAATACTCTGCTGGCTGAGAAAGGCCTTTTGTACTGAAGTCTGTTCCTCCCCTGCGCGCCTCTGTGGCTTTTACTGTAATAATGATGAGAAACCGAGGGAGGTAGGGAGAGAGCGTGAAGCGAGTGAAGGATGGAGAGGTGTAAGAAGAGTAAACTCGTGACTCATCAGGCGCAGTGGAAAAGGGTTCACTGAGTCAGAGATGAGGCAGGAACATTGGGTGGTGGATGAGCCATGGGACGGGCGGGAATAGATGACTGTAGGTAGATTTTTAAAAAAAAAAGTCAGTCAGAACTGGATCAGGCAGTTTATGAACTTCAAAGACAGCATAATGACTGGATAATTTTACTATTGTACACAGCAATTTTGTCATTACGTTACTCGTAGAAAATTGTCATTATTCATGTGCTAACTGCTTGTTTGTTTCTGTTTTTAAGTCACTAAGTAAATGATAATAATGCTCCATGTTGCTGAGATTCGCTTTTAGTATAGCAGCTAGGGTTGTAACGATACCGATGCTAGTAGTATATTATATACATAACTTTGCTGGGACATAAAAACTGCATTTATAGAATGATCAGTCAAATTGGATATAAACTGCGTAAAAAGTTCAGTGACAAGTTTGCACGACAACACAATAGGCTGATATGCTTCCTGGTTTGGCTGTGATACAGCAGATGATTGGCTTTTCGGGGGAAGGGGTGGAATATGTCAAATAATCACCATCTCTGGACTTACGGACTTATCCATTCAAAATGTTTTAAGTGTTTTGTCTCCTCTCCTAGAAGGTCTCTGGTATTAGTGAGTGTGCAAGTCTTCACTGATCAAATACCATGTAAACGGGGCCCTGCTACTTCCCACCTGTATACACTTTCACAGATGTTTTACTGCAAGAATAGCCAATATTCAATTATTCATAAATGGCAAGTGACATGTGAGAAAACTGTGACTTCAGTTGTGACTTTCAATCTAGATAATGAAAGAAAGTTCTATGGCATTCTTTCTCTGTATGAATTTGGTCATGTTTTACAGAGGATTTAACCTGAGCCAGGCCTTAAAACAATGCTAGCATTCAGGTAACATCCATACAGGGTTAGTAGTAAACATCTGTTAAAAAATAAAATTGGTACTTGTATTAGCCGGTACGCAAGTTCATGTTTCTGAATCTGTATTGGGAAGGAAAACCGGTATCTGAACGTCTCTAATTACAGCCCTAAGATGAAAGATTTAACTTGATTTTTGACCTGCACTGATCAGCAGGGTTTATTTTTTACCAGATGTTTGAAACACTTACACTTCATACTTACCCAGCAAAGTGCTGGGTAAGTATGTGGACGGGAAGGACAAATGCCACAGACTGTCTGAATGTGGTTCAAAGCCCTGCTGATGAAGTGAATGTACGCTCAGAGAATCTTTCCCGGTGAAATAGAGGCTTTTAGCTTCAGCTTGGCCCCCTCAGTACATCTTTTTAGTCAGTGCGACTTTGATTCCTGCCTTTTGTCTGGCAGTGCATTGATTGCCCTCTACATCCCTTGTGTCAACGGCTCATTGATGCTGACTCTTTTTTTTTTTTTTTGCTCTCGGTCTTGATAATGTTTCTGTATTGATTTCAGTGCCCAACTGATGCAGGTCCTTGAGGCTTGCCATGAAATTGAAGAGTAAAATTGTCTTAATTGATTTCAAAGGGGCCTCTTCGAAGGAGCACTGTTTCCTCCTTTCACACTGCTCACAAGATGTGACCTTAAAATGTATGAGGCATTAAGGACATTAAGGTCCACTTATCTACCTATAAAATACATATTTTTCTATACTGTTATCTGTATCTAAAACAAAAATCAAGATTTCTCCAGCACAAAAACAGGCAAATATTGACATTTGATACCAGTTCTTGATATTTTATCTATCTCCAAATGATTCAGAGCGAAAGCAAACTCTATCTTGGCTCCATGTTTAACACTTCACACAAATGACTTCCCTTCTCTTCCACATGGTTTAAGTGTTATAAGGTTTCTGCTCAGACCCTCCATGATCTGTTTCTCTGGCAGAAAAATAGTCTGTTTACATATTCAACAGGTCACATCTGAAGGCGGTGTTGAAGCACATTGGTCCCAAGTCAAGATTTTGAAATAGACGCGTTTTAAGTAATGCATCCTGATGACTTTTCTGATTACATAACAGCTAATTACAAAGTGCTCACAGAAACAGGATGAAGTTGCCCACATGATAAACATCTTAAGTTGAACATCAGTTTGTCAAACCTGTTTGCAGCCACAGCTGTTGTCTTGGGTGGGACAGGTGACGCCAAAGGTGTCAAGTTAAAGCAACCAAGTCACAACAGGAGTTCATTATATCCGTATGCTTTTCATTCACTGTTTCAAGCTCTAACTCTTCTTTCATCTCTTGTAAGCTATTGTTACTTCCCCTTATTTAGTGTATTCCTGCAAATTTAATCTCATTTTATCTCTCTTCTCTTTTCAGGTGTGGCTGGTAGAGTAACACAAGGTAGAGGACTGGACCCCCTCCCCCCCATCCCCTGGCTGTCCTGTCACGGAGAGCAGAGTCCGTGTTTGTTTTTCTTTTTTCTTTTTTTTTTTTCTGTCCAGAAACAACCCGCAAACTTGTGAATTCATGATCACATGACCGTGGATATGGACGCAGTCCTGTCCGACTTTGTCCGTTCCACTGGAGCTGAACCAGGATTGGCCAGAGATCTGCTAGAGGGTGAGTCTCAGAGTATTTATGTGTTTATAGTTGTCTTAGTCACCGCTGTCCTTGTGGGATGATATGTTTGATGTAATTGACACATTGTAAACTCCAATCATTCTTTATCAGATGAAGTTAAACTTTATGAGCTTCCACCTTTTATATGATTAAGAAAGAAAGGGTTAGGCTGGAGAGTTAACTTGACAGTTGGTGATGTTATGACCACTGTTCTAGTCAGTGCTTCTGGCTTGTTAATGGTAATTAGACTATCATACACTAACAGAAGGAAGGTATAGCTGGAGTCAACAGGGCTCCTGTTGCCTAGCAGCAGCACAAGTTGCAGATAAGAATATGGGTTAAAAATGTAATGCAATGCAGTGAACAGCAGCAAGCCAGCGAGCCGAGACGTGCTCCAAATTCTGATATTTACTCGAGTGCAGGAATGTGCCAGTGGCCTTTACATAAGATAAGACAGCCTTTGGTTGCACCGACTCGTGGTAAATATTTAAACTCATTAGAGGAGGTGTCATCTGCTCGACATAGAAACAGGATTCAGATTGTCAACGCTGGACTTCGTGGCTCAAACGGATGTTCCTGTCCTTTCTCTCTTGTCTGTAGGCAAGAACTGGGATTTCACCGCTGCCCTCAGTGACTTTGAGCAGCTACGACAGGTGCATGCTGGGAACCTGACGTATTCGTTCGCTGAAGACAGGACGTATCTGCCTCCAGAAAAGGAGATGGCGAGGGTAGGGCGGCCTGTACTCCACCGCCAAGATGAGGTGGTGCAAGGTGAGGCCAACAGCAAACTTGTGTTTTTCTGTTGCATAACACAATTTAACTGGTAGATATGCCTTAAAGGGCTGACTTGACTGTTAACTGTTTTCTTCACTTCCTCTGTCATTGTCTTTCAGCAGCTACAGAAAAGCGTCTGTCGAGGGGCATTTCCCACGCCAGTTCAACCATCGTGTCCTTGGCCCGCTCTCATGTCTCAAGCACTGGAGGAACCAGTAGTGAGCCACTTCTGGACACGCCCCTGTGCACTTTCCAACTACCAGACCTCACCGTGTACCGGGACGACTTCCGGGGCTTCATCGAGAGGGACCTTATCGAGCAGTCGATGATGGTGGCCTTGGAACATGCCGGTGAGAATAACCACCAACCAGGGCCCGTTAATTTAGTCAAGCCTAATCCAATATATAACTTGATAGCCCTGTATCAGTCTTAATTGTAAACTACCTTTGACTGCCTACACATAGTTGTACTCACGAATTGTACTCACTTATACATATCAGTTACCTAAATACACCTGACTTTCTTTTCATCAAGATCCATGCATTACTCTTTGAGAAATTAACAAAAATGTTGAAAAACACCCTGTCTCTAAAGATAGTGATACAAAATTACTGGATCCGTCCCTTTATCTGAATCCACCCTGTAAGTTAATGGAGTCTCCTCCACCCAAGTTTTTGTTCAGTAGCTCCTGTGTAATCCTGCTGACACACAAACAAATAAATGGTCACGGGTGAAAACATAACTTCCTTAGTGGATTACAATTTCCCAGATCCCAAAGTGATGTCTTCAGGTTTCTTCTTTTGTCCAACCAACAGTCCGAAACTCAAAGACTCTTCATTCACTGTCATAATTAACAAAGAAAAGCAGCAAATCCTCACATTTAAGAAGCAAATGTTTGATATTTTTGCTTGAAAAATGACTCAAACAATTAATGGATTATCAGACTAGTTGGGATTAACTTTCTTTTGCTGGAGTGATTAATCTAGTAACCGACTGTAGAAAACTGTTGCAACACGAACCCACATGTGAGACTGTTAGATTTGCATGCAGGGATCCTGTTTAAATCACAGCCGTAACAGTTTATAACCACAATGCAGAAACGGCAGACATCATAATCAGACAAGTTTACATAACAGTTAAGCCTAATTGTACACATAAAATTGAGAATTTCACAATCAGCCATATTTTTTGATGCATTCAAATGAAGATGTGTACAGCCAAGTGTAAATTAATTTAAGGAATTTAGATTTTAATTTCCCATAGGCCTTTTTCAGGGAAGACATTTTGACACATCACAGAAGGAAAGTAGTAGCACGGGGATGCATAATAAATTTAATGATAGCTCAATTTCATTTCGCTGTTTTGGGTGTCAGGGTTTTGGTATTGTGCATGCTGGCTCACTGTCACACTGTCACGGCCGACTGTGAATAGAACTGAGCTATTGTTATTATTGATCACACATGTGCTTTTGCTACTAAGACAAGTAAAAATATCTGCTGTAATAAAGGCCTGTAGGGGAAAACATGACTGCTGATATAAAAGCAGAACTTTATAAAATTACATCCATGTAACAGCCTGTTTCCACCATGGAAATCTAGTTTTCACACAGTATGTTTATCTTTGGTTTTTTCCTCTTGGAAAGTACTACACCAGTTGTTTTGGATTTATACCACGGCCTTTCTGAAACGCAAACAGGTGAGTTACGTTTTTCCTGTTTGCCTGCAGGTCGCCTGAACTGGTGGACGAAAGTGGTTTCAAACTGTCAGAGCCTGCTGCCTCTGGCAACAAGCGGAGACGGAAATTGCCTGTTACACGCAGCCTCGCTCGGTGAGTATCACAGAGCTTTCAAACCAGACCCCAATACCGGGCAGGTTCACACTCCATTAGCGTTCATTAAGAGAGCTTCATTGTTGGTTCAAGCACTAATTGCATTTTACAGTGTTGCAGTGCATATTCACTTAGCCTTTATGGCCCACTCAGGGGCCCTAGCCCAGAAAATTAATAATGTCCTAACTAATGTGTAGGCATTATTCAAGCCCTTGTAGAACATTTCCTGGTCAGTAGGTGTGAAAGTAATATTCATGTGCTTAACCTGTGCTTTTTAAAAGATAGTCACAATCCAGCTTTTCATTCATTTGTTTACAGTAAATCTATTTATTTTGGTCTTTTAAGGAGATAATTGGTGCCTTTTAAACATGTCAGAGTGCAGTTATACACAAGACTCTGTTGATGTGTTAAATGTTCTTGTTTTGTTTTCTAATGCAGGTATGTGGGGTTTTCATGACCGGGACCTGATGCTACGCAAGTCTCTGTACGCGCTGATGGATCACGGGTTGGAGAGAGAGGCACTGAAGCGCAGGTGGAGGTGGCAGCAGACCCAGCAGAACAAAGAGGTTTGTTATAGAGGCTGCACTTTTCTCTGGCTCGTCTTTGTAACTCTGCGATGACTGTATGAGAGAGGCTTGTGAACTTGTGATCAGAATGTTGTCGTTGAAGTAGGACAAATATTCAGGGACATGGGAGAAGTAAATGCCTTTCAGTGCTACCTACAGTATGCCAGATAGCGCCTGCCCTCCTGCAGTTGTTCACATGGCTGCAATAAAACATTTGAAAATGCCAAATGCACACAGCTCCCTATTGTTGATTAGTTTCTGTGTTCCATGTAATTTCAGCCCTTTCAAAACACATGGCAACAGAAAACAACCCAGGACAACAATGAGTTGCTGGAAACTCAGCTCAGTTTTGAGAGATTTCCATTATTGTATTTGATAATCAAAGCCAGACTTTTCAAATATATGTAATTTGGTGTACTGATTCCATACAAGTCAGTTACATCATGCCTTTCATAAATGGCTTTCTTTCCTTGCTTGCAGCCTTTATTTAACCAGGTTGCTTCAATTGAGATCAAGGATTGCTTTAACATGGGAGACCTGCCTGCCAAGAATGGTAGCAACACAGAGTTACAACAGTATATTACAGAAAAATACACTAAAATAAAAAGATGTGTGTGTACATTGCTGTAACAACAATACATCTAAAGGTTTTTTCCCAGCTGGTTTGGCAGGATTTAAATATCAAAACCTCTTCCGTATAAAGTGGTTTACATTGATTTCCTTTTCTTGGTAAACAGTTTCCTCTTTTGGAGAGGTCACATTAGTTCACTGTCACTTTTTTCTTACATTTCGTTGACTATTTGATCGCCTTAAACAGTTGATCAGCACTTTTGGTTTCTTTTTCAGCTTTGACAACATGCTAATGATTGCATCAAAAGCAAACAGTGGTTTTAAGATCGTTTATCACCAATCACTGTTGAACTATATTATCTGTATCTGCTGGTATCTCTACCTACTATTGATACTCTTTATCAAAACCCCATTAAGAGATTACTTGAGTTGTGTATGCGCTGCACTTCACTTCCATCATCCTACAAAGGCAAAAAGAGGATCTTTAGAGCCTTTTTTTCCGGAGCACAATGACCTTTCTCCCCATGAAAGCAAGCGTAACGGCAAACTAAGAATGTTTTCCTAAGTGGTTGCAGACAGCGTGCAGACACCCACAGAGGAGATGCCACACGAATGACTGCCTCATTTTCTCCCATACTTCACCAGCTACCACTGAGGTGTCCTTAGACAAATCAATCCAGTGGAGCTGCACTAGGCAGCTTACTCATGCGAACGTACTGTAGGTGAACGGGGACATTGATTCTGAGAAAGAAGCGTATTAATAAGCAGTTTCCTTTTGTCCATATATGGAGATTAAACACATGATATTGATGAGGCTTCTGTAGCTACTGTGTGAACGACACAGAGATTTGTAAAGGCTCTGATTAAATTTCTTTCCTCAGTTGTCAGTGTGTAACCTTGTGTTAAGACGCCATAACGTCAGTGCATGCTTTTGTGACATTTGACACTCCCTCTCTAAATGGCAAATGTGTGTGTGTTTTTTGTGTGCGTGTTGTGTGTCCTTCCTTTCTCCTCAGTCTGGCCTGGTGTACACGGAGGAGGAGTGGCAGAAAGAGTGGAATGAACTGTTGAAGCTTGCCTCCAGTGAGCCGAGAATACACTACAGCACCAACGGCACCAACGGGTAAGGTCTGGCTCGGACAATGCGGGGACTGTTAACCCGACGCATGCTTTAGTCACACTCATGTTTTTATTCATGAACAAACAATCAGAACTGAGTGGCTGGCCCTCATTTTAGTCAATCTGCTGTTTGTGGTGAGAGTTTGGTGGGTTAAATACACTGACAAAGCTCTATAATACAGACGCTTAAAGGATAAGTTCACCCAAAAATGAGAATTCAGTCTGTATCTGCTCACACTCATGCTGATGGAATGTCGGGTGAAGTTTTGTAGTCGACAAAACATTTCTGGAGCTTTACAGCAAGCATCTGGAAGCACAGAGATCCCAAACTGATTTGAAAAGACAACATTTACAACATCGACGCACAGTTGAGCCTCTGTACTAACTTCTGATGGGTTGCATTCCAACACTTTTAGCTCATCTTAGCAAGATTTTTTGCTTTTAAAAGGGTGTAAATATTGTCTTTTCAAATAATTTTTTGGATCTAAGGACTACCGAAAACTTGGATTACTTCAGATTAGCTGAATGGAGCCATTTTATTTTGTTTTTTTAGCTGTTTATTTACATTTCTAAATAAGTCCCCATCTACTTCAGTTCTTTAGGAGAATGCTGTTCTGCTGTGAAGCTCCAGAAATACTTACAAAACTTCACTCCACTTTCCATCGGCCTGATGAGGGAGTAGATAATGACTGAATTTTTACATTTGAGTTTAAATTCAGGCGTCTCTCAATATTCTTACTGTCATATGACCGACTAAAAACTCTACAATTCATGGTATATTAAGTCCGAGGAATCCGTTGATAAACCAGATAAAAATGTACAATCTACTTGGATTTTTGATTATCTCTGGTTTTGTATCTGTACAAACAATTGTGTTTCTGTTAACCAAAGCTGTGTTGTTGCTGTCTTCAGGGTGGAGTCCTCAGATGAACCGGTTTATGAGAGTTTAGAGGAGTTTCACGTCTTCGTGTTGGCTCACGTCCTCAGAAGGCCCATAGTGGTGGTGGCCGACACCATGCTGAGGGACTCCGGAGGAGAGGGTAAATATACCAGAAGCCTCACGTTGCTAATTCACCACGCACCGTCTTTCATTGTATTTTTCATCACTTCATCATATGATTAATCCGTCCTGAATCTCACATTGATCACATTCATCATAAACAGAATATTAGCAGAAAATCCAGACAATCATGAGGAAGTCTTTGAAAGAAAACACTAAGTTCTCAGTGACTGAGGCTTGCCTGAGTTGTCCTAATGAAGTAAACACCACCCATCTGGTATCTCAAGCTGGTTAAAACAAACAATATGAACTACTGCCAAATACTTGTGACCCATTTCTGTCACATAAAACAAATGTGTAGACACTCATACATTTTTCAGATGGCAACGTACGGCACTCCTGCTGAAGCGGCAGCCTAAATAGTTTGATAATTGTAGCAGCTATTAATTTGTTTTACACTGTTGAGACACTTCAGTGGAATAACAGTCTGGAATCAATGCAGCACGCACAATTGGCAGAAAATTGTAAGCGAGTCAGTAAAATATTGGTTTGATTTATTAATAGAGGGGAAAGCTCATTTCTTTGGCGCAAATCCTCCCAGTGTTCTCGGAAACAGTGCTGAGGTGGTGTTATTCAGATGTTTAATGTCCTTGTAACTCTTCCCTAGCCTTTGCTCCCATCCCGTTCGGAGGCATCTACCTGCCACTGGAAGTGCCAGCTGCCAAGTGCCATCGCTCGCCCCTGGTCCTGGCGTACGACCAGGCGCACTTTTCTGCCCTGGTCTCCATGGAGCAGAAAGACAGCTCCAAAGAGCAAGGTAATACCCTGCGTCATTCATCTTTATGATCATCTGAATATTGATTTTTCTTTCATGAGCAGTTCTTCTAGTAAGCAGTTAACATTTTAAAGCCATGAATCACAGCAAATCAATTATGAATGTAACACTGAAAATGATTTGCTGAAAAATGAAAAAGTCCACAAATAATTGTCATATTTTTCTGTGTGTGAGGTTAAGAGGAGGAGTTTTCTGACAGTAAATAGCACAAGTACCCGCATTCTCAGCCTTGTTCTCAGCCTTGTAGTTTTGCTTGACGTTTCAGTCTTTATTTAATATTGACCTTCATGATTTATTAAAGAATGATGACTCAGGCCCATTGGGCGTCTGAATATCTTCAGTGATCTCTACAACTCGACACTAGTGGTCTGGAAATTTAATTTTGGTTGAACATTTGGCTAACGTTACTTGTCGGGAGATACGTCGGATAGAGGCAGCGAGTGATGAAAAATGCAACCAGTAATTGAAAGCAGACATCTGGTGATATTTCTGATTTTATTAACTTAGTGGGAAGCATGAACTGGACAAGACACATGCTGTGTTTAAAATCTGCCTCAAAAATTTAAATACTTTGGTCAGACAACAAATTTAAGGAACCACCCTTAGCTAAGGTCTGGAACCATAATGAATACAGCCTAGTTAACCACCAAGGATTGAGGCAGCGCAGTCAACTTCGCCACCCAAATCTGAGAGACGTCTGTGCAGCAGAGTCACGTATGCGATGTTTGAAGTGCCCTGTCTTAGAGCTGCTAAGTGAAAAAGCTTATTTTTGAGGATTACAGCACACTAATGCACTGCAAAGTGATTTACTGTATGTTTGTTTTTAATGTTTATGTACTGAGATGCGTCAAACAGACACTATTTTGTAGACTTAGACTTCTAAGCTCTCTCTCTAGAGATCTACAAGAACTTTCCTGATACATAGGGAGCTCGGATTTATCTGTCTGCTTGTATTAAACAATGAAAAAGTAGCCATGTGCAGTGATAAAGAAAATTGAGGATGTAATACATTGAGATGCAACAAAAGAATTTGTGCGTTTTCAGTGGCAGGTAAACCGTAATCAAACTGAGTAGAGGTGTGAATCTTCACTGGCTTCACAACACCAAGCAGCTAATGACCTTCTAGTATTAAAGTTGAATGATATTTTGATAAAAGCTCAACTAATGAAGTTATAATCTGGAGGTTTGACATTTTATAAAGAGCTGTATTGAGTGGTTACATTACTAGGTCAGTCTAAATGCTGTTTCTTATGTTTTTCACTTTATAAGAGTGGAATTTTGGAGAAGCACTGAATAATTGTGCTTACACTGAGGTTCGTGCAAACATTACAAGCGTAACCTTGAAATTTAAGACGTTGCCCAGACTTTCAATTGTTCACCGGTCTAAAAATATCAGATCGGACCAGCCAAAAACAATATTGGTCAGACCCGTCTGGCTAAATGTTAAAATAGAAAGTGAAAAAAATTGATTGCACTCAGAAGTATTTCTGTCTACAGAAAATCCAGAGTGCTGCATTTTATCTTTTTTCTAAAAATACTTTCTCCCCATCTCGTCCAGCAGTCGTGATTCCTCTCACTGATTCAGAGCACAAAATGCTGCCTCTGCACTTTGCTGTGGACCCTGGGAAAGATTGGGAGTGGGGCAAGGATGACACAGACAACGTGATGCTGGCGAGGTATGTTCTCCTTCTAAAAACAACTCTTACGCATTTACATCCAGTCATGTCTGTCAGGTCGAATGTATTCATAAGGTGCCTTTGACAAACTGATACGTCAGAAGGGGCCATAACTGATGCAGATAAAATCGAGAGTGGTGGATGTTCTCTTGGATGTGTCCGCCCTTATAGACAGCTGTCCCTTCAGGGCGTAGAGTCAGCGTGTAGGGATTGATCCCTGACTCCAGATTAGCGACAGTGCCAGTGACAATAAGATTAGCTCTAAATACCTTCTATGAATGGACCAGGGGAAGGAGCGCCAAAATAGCAGCTGGATAAAAATAACCTTCCACCTCATTTACGTCAGTTGATGACACTGTGGATGTCTTATTCAGATGAAATGGAGGACAGAGATAATATTACATGAGTGGCTTTTAATATTGTTTGGAAAAGGTCATTTAGTTAAAAGGCTAGCGCAGAGTAAGAATGCACAGCAGCAAGATGCTTTTAGTGCATTTTGAAACCATCCAGACTACCTGCTGTGAAGCAGCAGCAGTTAAATCTTCATTTAGTTTTATCATCGGTCTCCATTAAAGAAGAGGACCAGCATTATATAGTGTGTTAGGTTAGCTTCACCATTATGTTTCTTCTGTTCCGGACTACCTCTGCATGTTCCTCTATTTTCTTTGGTTCCTATTTACTCTGTCTACTTACATTGTTTATAATCCAGCTCATGACCGTTTTCAAATAAAATTCCCTCGTGTTGCATCTCTAATGAATAAGACATCTCATTTAAAGGTCCTATTTGTAAGAAAGTGGATTTTCGAGTCTCATTCCCAACTCGTCAAAAAATGACGCTTTGAGATGGCGGCTGGCCCGACCTACAATCCCAATGTGTCAGCGTCTGACGAGTCGAGAATGAGACTCAAAAATCTACTTTTCTTACAAATAGCACCTTTAATCCGATGAATCACTTTATTCAAAATGAGGATTTTTTAATTATTTCTTGGGTGCCATTATAAAAAAAATTGACAGACATTCAAAGCTTCATTCAAAAACCTCAATAGAAGCTTCAAATGTGAAAAAAAAAAAACTTTTTAAAAATTATAATGACATTTCCACAAGTTCACTGGAGCTCTGGAACAAAGTGTTGCTCTCCTCTCCTCTCGCTGAGCTTTGATTTGTTTGTCTGTCTGTCTTTCTTCCTCCCAGTGTGGCTCTCTCTTTGGAGGCCAAGCTCCAGATGTTGCACAGCTACATGACGGTCACCTGGCTGCCCCTGCCCTGTGAGGTAAAGATGAAAGTCCACACATCCATCCTGAGTCATGTTTGCTCTTCTACAGCGGGGAGGTTTAGAAAGCCCTGTTTCAGACAATAGGATCCATTAGGACTTCCTGGTTTTGCCCAAACTTGCTTTTGCATTTACAGGCAAGATAAATCATTAATAAAAAGAAAGAATTGTGGTTTATTTTTGAAGTAACCCTGAAGGCTGATTGAGTTTACCAACAAAAATGTTTTGTAATAAAAAAAAAAAAAACCCAACTCGTAATGTGATTATCAGACAGATGCCAAAGGGACTTGTGGTTAGTTTTTATTTCCCACACTTATTACAAACAACCACAATATTATTATTTTTTTCCTGTTCAGACAGACCAGCTGTCCCCTGACCACTGTACAAAGCGTATGTGAAAACAAACCACACTGGGCCATTCAGGTCATAAAGTCATGCCATCCAACACTGTGACAAAGGTCCTCTTGTGTGCCACATGTTAACATCAGGCAGCTCGGAAGGACAAGTTCAGAGCAGTTTCATGGTTAAACTGCAGGGACTGGTGGCAGTACAGGAACTGAATTATTGATTAAAGGGGTTTTTGCTGTTTCTGCTGTTTGTTGGTCAGTATGCTGAAAGACAGGGCATTCTGTTACTGCGTCTTTTTTAAAATCAGAATATTGCGTCATCATGTAGGTCATGCCATTTCCAAATGCGGCAGTCTTTATTTTACAGCTACCCTAAAATGTTTGTAGATGTGAAAAGGCATTTGCAAACTGAGTCATTGGTTGTGTTTTTTCTGCAGTTGTCTGCAAAAAAAAGCTTTATGACTCACTCTTTTCACATCCTCTGTATCTGGTGCTAAATCTTTCCCCGATACCTGGGGGTCATGTGCCGGTATTGTTAGAACTTAGACAGAATGTGATGTTCCTTTTTTGTATTTGTCATGAGTGTTTTTTTTTTTGCCTGATGTACATTTTCTGGAGTATTTTTCCACTAGCTTGTGTTTTTGCTTTGTCTCCCTGCAGCAAGCCCCTCTGGCCCAGCCGGAGTCTCCCACAGCATCAGCAGGAGAGGATGCCCGCACGCCTCCTGACTCAGGAGAGTCAGACAAGGAGTCAGTCAGCAGCAGCTCCAATGGCAATGGAGACACAACCACAGGATCAGTGGTTAATGGAGGTGGGTCCCTGGCCAAGAACAGCTCCTCTTCCTCATCCAGTTCCTCCAGCAGTGGATCAGCAGGGGCCGGAACAGGAACAGCAGGGAAGGACAAAACCAAGAAGGAGAAGGACAAGGATAAAGACAAGAAGAGGGCAGACTCTGTGGCAAATAAACTCGGCAGTTTTGGGAAGAGCCTGGGCAGCAAGCTGAAGAAAAACGTGGGCGGACTGATGACAGGAAAGAACGCTGGAGCTGGAGGTGTCAAGCAGGAGGGTGTGGAGAAGAAGAAGGGCTCGTTTAGGGGGAGGAAGGGCAGCAAGGACGGCTCGCCTTCAGCCCACACCTCAGAGGATTCTGGGAAAGGCTCCCCCTCCTCAGGTAGTGAGCGTCTCAACGGAACGGGGAGCAGTATGAGCAGCAGCGGTGGGAGCAGTACTGAGTGCGAGACCTACAAGTACAGTGCTGATGTCAAGGTCAGCCTGGGCATCCTGCGAGCCGCCATGCAAGGTGAGAGGAAACTCATCTTCGCCAGCCTCCTCACGACCAGCAACCGGCAGCCCTTCCAGGAGGAGATGATCCAGCGCTACCTCACCGATGCAGAGGAGCGCTTCCGGGCGGAGCAAGAACAGCAACGTCGTGATGTGGAGAGGAAGGGCATCACCAACGGCATCCAGATACCTAAGAAGGAGACAGTTGTTGGTCCTGAGCTGACCTACCGGCCTTATGAGGCTAAAGAGGAGCTGTCGGAGAACTCGTCACCTTCTTTCAACCAGCTCAAGCCCACTCCTTTGAGCCCCTCTATGTACTCTGCTGTTGTGCCCATCCCCCGGCCCTCCTTCATAGACCAGCCTCCTGCTGCAGCACCCCTCACCCAGCACCTTCATATGCACGGCTACGTGGATACTCGGCGCCAGCTAGCTGGTGGCTCCCCGGCGACCTCTTACCCCGGCCTCCCCTCTTACGCAACCCTTCCCCGGCACTGCCCCACGGCGCAGGGTCCCCCGCATCCCCAGTACAATAACTCACAAGGCCCCGCCTCCCTGAGTCCCTCTCGCCTTGCGCCCTCATACCCCCCTGAGTTCGACCCACCAGACTACCCCGGGTCTGAACCACCTATTGGGAGTTACACCAACGGCTTCCGGGACATGCGCTCCAACCTAGACTCTCGGAGCGGGCAACCCCCAGTCAGACACTACTCACTGGGCAGCGCCGGTGGTCTGGCCAGCCTGCAGTCCAGCCGCTGTCGGACACCCAGCTGCACCTACTACGGACACCCTGAAACGGGCAACTACTGCTCCTACTGCTACCGGGAAGAGCTGAAAAAGAGGGAGCCAGAAGCAGCCATCCACAGGTTCTGAACGGACCTTGCTGTGGCTTGAATTTGATGAGTGGCCTTTTTCAGTTAGTAAAAAATAACGTCTGGGGCAGATCAGCCTCTGAATGGACAAGAGAAAGGCCAAAGCAGCTCCCTCCCTTTTCAGCGGTGTCACTTCCTGTTAGAATAGACCTCAGAAAGTGGCAGAGAGTCGACACGACTGCAGAATAAACAGGGTGGTTTCTGACTGCTGGGGTCACACGTTAGACCATAGAGTAAACTAACTGCACTTCTGTTACATTTTGCTGTGGCTCTTATGCAGGCGTTATGTATGAGTGTGTTTGTGTGTGTGAGCTGTAGGCTCTCCTCTTTTATCAGAGTTTAACGCCTTGCTCCTGTCTCCACCTAGTGGAGAGAATGTATATGGCAGGCACCATACATAACACTCAACGATGCATAACACAGTACATGCACACATATACAGGAAGTCAGACTAACACTACTTCATACACAGCGATGCAAGCACAAACAGAAAAGGCACGAGTGTCTCCGCTCCATTTGTGGTCTGTGATAATGTTTGGATTGGTTAATTAAGGGATGTTTGAGCATTTTGAAGTCACATCCTGTTCGGGTGATTTCGGTGTTATACAGATTTTACACTACTGTTACTAGATGCTTGCGTCATATGTACCTCGGGAAACAGCAGAATTAATCCTTGTCGAATTGCTTTTTCGTCGGTCACCATTTGCGCAATGCAAATTGAACCAACCGTGCAATGCTAATGATGAAGCGTTCTGTGGGCTGCTGTGGTGCTAATGTTACAGAATGCAAACACATAAATGTCCATGCATTGAAGACAAACTGCTCTGCACTGTTACAAGTATCTCTTTGGCAAAACAAATATCACCTAAAAATCTCTTTTTTTATTTGTCCAAAAAAATTGGATCATGAAGATGTCAGCCTTTTGAAGATGGTCGCATTATTGACCAGGCGTTACAGAACAAAGTTGACACGGCAGCACAAGCACTACGCAAGATACTGTTCCAAAACCTGATCCAGAGTATTTCATATGTCTGTTGGAATGTTTCTCTTCCTCAGTTGGGTCTTCCTCTTTCTGTAACAATGGTTGGCGTCGAGGCATTTGATTATTGTGGCCGACGCAGGCTTACAACACTACACACTACAGAGTCAGAACTTCACATCCAGCACATCAGATTTTGGAGACACCCACCACATGCGTGTCATGCTGTTAAGTTAAATTATTGAAATGTTGGATTTCAGACGAATAAAGCAAATGAACAGATTTGTTCTCAAGCATCTGGCACAAATTTGCTCTCAAGCAACAGGTGACAGTTGTCTCCAATTTCTGCTTGCATGATGCAAAGAGACGCATGCACTTTTGTTGGACGTGGATACCTAATAGGATTCACATTGTCTTGACAAATTCTGGTTGCAAGTTATGATTCTGAAAATTGCTGCTTTGAACTGACAAACCCTCTGCGCTCTGTTGATTCAACAAATGTGAACCATGTTTCATACAATCTCATGATCACGCAAAAGGCTAACTTCAAAGTCAAACGTTGCTAATATGACACCCTGATGCTCATTAGTTCGGTCGCTCGCTGCAAATTCTGAGGTTCTATTGAAGGCGGTACCTTAATTTCTCGCATTCGTCCCGCCACATCCAGTCGCGCTCTCTCTCTTTTTGCACAAATTCAAGCACTTTCCTGATGTCCGTAGTTCCAAAACTTTTTACAGTTTTTGAAGTGGCCTGACTGTTGTCCTTCATCCATCTCTGCAGACACTGCCACTTCTGTTCGTGGGAAATCAGGGCCACAGGTCAGAAGGGTTTCTCTAAAAGGATCCAGTTACTGTAGAGCTACAGCATTTGGTGCCAGCGTCACCATCTAACTCAGTTTCCTAGTTGCCTTTTTCAGCATTTGTCCTCGTGGCATCACAATCCTGTATGTACGTTGTGCAAGACAAGAAAACATCAAGTACCCGCTGCTTGCTTCATCGCCTGCAGTTTCTACTACTACTGCCCCAAAATGTAACAAATTATTATTATTTTGAAAATCGTGTTGAAGCTATTAAGATGATGCCTTTATTCTTTCAGTTAGGCATATCAACTAGTCGATACAGACTGATGTTCTGTTTGAGTCTTCCTTCTTATAATTTCAAATTTATGGCTTTTGTTAGTTGTGCTAATGTCAAAATGACTACTTAAATTCGTTATGTTTTCCCCTATGAGAAGCCATGGTGAGGATTTTTTTCTTTTGAGGTAGTGTGACTCAAGTTGCTCTATTCTTGTTGATTGAATCTGTTCTTCGACAGTAAATCTAGAAAAGCACAATTTAGTATGCAATTCACTGCCTTGCCCAGTTGGGGGCACTCTTGTTTTGTTTTTCTTTTAAACTCAGTGTTTGGAGCTCTCCTCGTGACCTACACTTAAACTACAAACAAAAAATAACAGAAGTATCGGGGAGTCATTTTCAGTAGTGCTAATTTAACACTATGTAACACTATATTACAAAATTTTCTACGTTGCAAAAGCTAGTCCAGGAAGAAGGGAGTATTTTTGCTGTGCATTTAAAGTAACACTAGAGTTTTTAATGACAATAAAACACTGTTTCCCGATGCTTCTCCCCCACCCCCCTCAAAAAACATTTGCATTTGCTGTGTTTCTGTGTGTTGACATGTGTCCATGCACTAGCATTTTAATTCAGAAGAGACCCGTGAAGTGTTCCCTTACTGTGGGAAGGTGATGCCTGTTTTTAAAAGATGTGTATGTGTGCATATTCTCTCTCTCCCGCCCTCCAAAGTAATAATTAGCTTACAAAACTGTTTTTATTTTATTTTATTTTTTGCAATGAAACAGTTGCCTCAGAAACGTGTAAAACATCAGACTTTACAGGCTACGAATACTATTTTGTATTTAAATTAAAAAAAACTGAGATGGTTGTATAAATATGTTCAAGTTATTTTTGTAAGCCCAAAGTTTTACAGTGTTTTTAAAAGGGTAAGAATGTATATTGTTGGATAGTGAAACAGGTATGGATGATAAGCTTGTAAGAGCCTGGATTTGGGGTAGAATCTGTGTTTTCCAGAAAGTGACATATTGGCCCGTCGAAGGCGACTCCCAGACGAGCCTCCTGATACTCGAGGCGCGCTCATTGCAAACTAATTTCCTCAATGTTGACCTAACAAGACACCATTTGAGAATATATATTTATAGTGAGATTTTTTAATAGGTTTCCTTGTGGAATGTTTAGTTGCAACATTTTAGGATGTTCTTTCTCACATGGCTAATTGTCTAGCGGTCCGGCTTTTATTTGTTTGTTGCTTTATTTTGATTTGTACATTTTGTTTACTTTTTTTCTACAACCACCGATCCGTGCTCTGCTAAAACATGACAGTGACATGTTCTCGTTGACCCAGCTCGTTTCCTCCAAACCCGAAGAGAAATGGCTCAGAATTAGTTTTGCGACACAGCTGACCCGATATATTTTTATATATTGTACAACACTGTAATTTCTGTGTGGACAGAAGATTCATCATCAGTTACATTAACATGGAATCCTTCGAGTTGCATGGGACTGGAACTGTTGCATGTAAATGGCGATCCATTTTACCAAATTTGTGCATTATTTTAACTTGATTTCATTTGTCCTGGTATTTTGATCTGTTTTTATTTTTTATTGTTTTAATGTTTTTGCTTTTGTTTTTGTTTTTGTTTGTTTCTTTGAGAGGAGAGCCCTAAGGCTGTGTGACAGTGCAATCTGGATAGAAAGAACATCAGATTTTATGTTAGGTTATTATTATTATTATAATTATTAATTTTTTTTGCACCGTTTGAATAAATTCTCATTGTATTTCAAGAATCTTATGCTTCCCCTTTTTTCTGTGTTGAATATGAAAAAACTTTTGTTATCTACAGGTTTCTGGATTATTAACACTACATACGCCGATATATTTGCGTTTAAAGTCAGTTTGTTAAGGTTTAAAGGGTAACTCCACCAATTTTACATATTAAAGTGTGTTTACAGCTCTTTGGGAGTATTAGAGCATATGTGAAGAAAGAAGTATGAAGGTTTTTGTGGCTCCAGAGGAAGCTGCATGTAATCTGATAATTTGCCTTCAGTGACGTCACTCGGTGGTTAAATTGCATTGTGGGTAATATAGGCAGAAAAGGAAGAAGAATGTGTGGAACAAAAAAAGTGATATCTGTGGTTCTGCTGTGCTGATTTTGATCATTTTCTTTGAAACTGTCCATAATGGGTCGAAACCTGGTGCCTACATTACCCACAGTTCAACTTAGCCACCGAGTGACATCACTCTAGTCAATTTGACAGATTACATGCAGCTTCCTCCTGAGCAACAAAAGGCTTTATGCTACTTTTTTTTCACATATGCAGTTGTACTCCCCAAGACCTGTAAACACACTTTAATGTGTAAAATTGGTGGAGTTGCCCTTTAAGGACAAAGAACGCATTAACAGAAATCATCTGTAGTGCTAAAGTTTCCAGGTAGAGAAAACAGGATTTTCTCCACTATGGAATAAGTATTCTGTTATCACCATTATAATCAAAGTGGAGCTGCAGAGACATAAAAAAAACAACTAAATGGAATAGAAGCTAACAGAATAGAAAACACAGAGCTCAGATGTGTGTGTTATTGTGGGGATTTGTTGTCTGTGTCATTCTGTATTACCTTAACCTTGTTGCATTATACATTGTTGAATAACTCCAGCTCAGATGATGCAAGGTCCTGTGTCTGCGACTGTTTTATGTATTAGAGGAAATTGGAGACCCTTATGTAATATTGAACAGTTTCCCATGTGGTAAAAAATCCAGACCTCTCTCTATTATAGTTCACAAGGACGCCGTCTCCACACCTGTTCAGCAGGACACACTGTCGCTCAGGATTATTCAAACTTTCCCTGCTCTCGCTGGAAAGGAATTTTGTTTGAATTTCTCCTCCTGAAAGAAAGTTATTGGTGATTTTTTTTCCCCTCACGAGTTTGGATGAGAGGAGAGGAGCCAGCCCTGCGCAGAGCTGCTACGGGAACAGAATAAAGGTACTGCTGACCACAGAGAGGCTGTAGATGGTAAATTAATGAGATTATTTTGTTTTTGAGGAGAGGTTTTGCAGGCTTGAAACACTAGAAGGTCAAGAGTTGAATAGTTTTATGGATGTTGGCTCACCGGCTCAGCTACTGCCTCAACACCAAGTAGGCTTAATACAAAACCCAGAGCAAAGCTGACTCTTTCATTTTACTAACTGTAAGTATGATCAAAGTTATTTCCTTGGATGTCGTTTAGGGAGAACAGGCCGTGCAAGCAACTACCACTGCAGACAAAATCAAATTTATGTGAAAACCATCTCTAACTAACAGATCCGTCATGTGTGTAAACAAAAGACAGATGTACTAAAAGCTTAACACGGACAAGATATAAAAACAAGCTCGGACATCATGGTGCACTGAGAGAGACTGAGACTACTTTCCATTAAATTCTGATGTGTACTTCGACTTCACCACGTTGCAGAGACAATAACTGAACTATTTTCTTCACTTTATTTATTTCACAGCTATAGTTACCACTTATTGGCATATTAAGATGTTGTATACAGGCCATATGATGCATATAGCAGATTAAATTGCCTACGCTGCACCACAGTACATGCACATGATATTAAACTGCACTATGATGATGATGTTAATAATAATAATAATAATAATAATAATAATAATAATAATAATAATAATAATAATAAGAATGAATGAATGAATGAATGAATGAATGAATGAATGAATGAAGCAAATACCTTTTGAAGAGTTTAGATACATTGGTCATTAATATCGCTTTCTCTTTATGAGGACCGGATACTGCAGGGAGGGCTGCATGTCTTGACATAACTAAAGGTTCAAAGGTTCATTTATTTGTCATTTTACGACACAGTGTTGTGCAATGAAATGCAAGTTGTAGTCCCTTCATGCTACACAAGAAACACACACACACAAAAAAAAATCTTTATGTTTGTAGTTGAGGATGAGTTCAGGAGCCTCACAGCTTGAGGAAAGAAGCGGCTCCGTAGTCTGGTGGTACGACAGCAGATACTCCTGTATCTTTTGCCAGACCCCAGCAGCCGTGGTTGCCGTCTTTAGTATCCTCACTTCACTTGATGTCAGTGATGCTATGTAGTTGGGTACCAGTGATGTTCTGATTTAGCCACCTGCTTCAGACCCTTCCTGTCCTGGGGCGGTGCACGACCCATACCGGTTTGTGATGTTTCCAGTCAGGATGCTTTCTATTGCTCTTCTGTAAAAGTTGAGGAGAACTTGGCACTTGAATACAACCTTCTTAACTTTCCTAAGAAGTAAAAAAAAACAAAAAAAACTTGACTTGATCTTGGGACCTGCACATGCTTGAGGTTTTTGTAACATTGTGGTGTAAAAAGTCAGGGTTGAGTGATGGTGAGTTCAGGGGGCTTAATGAAAGCGGGGAAAACCCAACTCTCTCCGTACCTTCTGTCATTGTGCCTCAGTTTCTAGACAAAATAAAAATACTTTCACTGTCAGTTCTTCACAGTCCAGATGCACTGCCCCTTTAAGAAGCTCCACTGCTGCACTTTGCTTTTTTTCTTTTCTCTTTTTCTTTTTTTTTTCCTTCGCCACTTCACCAGTGTGTGTTTCACTATGGCGAAGGAATAAACAAACAGAGCGCGATGGGTAGGAAAGCAGCAGTAACGGTGAACACGTCTCTCCGTTAGTGACTAAAACACCAGCAAGTTAATAATAGTCCGGTGACCTGTGGTCGGTTTCAGCAGGGGGTGTGCTTTTTTGTTAAATTGTGCGGTCGGGACTCGGATGCTTGTCAGCGCGAATAGCGATGAAAAGAAGCGAAAATAGTTTGCGTGATCACATTGAACACCTCAGTTGTAGCAGCCGGTGACACGGGCTAACCGCTACGGGACTCCGGAGCTTTCTCTCCTTTTCTCGCCGGTTTTCTTTAAAAAATGGAAAGAGGAGACGACTGTTAACCGGGAGACCGCTAGCTTCTGATAACAAACACCTTTTTCATTCATTCGGCTTTGGTTTTGTCGTGTTTTTCCTGTTTAAGTCGAGTTAACCCGGGTCGTCAAAAGATGTTGACAGGATCTAAAACCACGTTCAAAGTGAGACAAATGCTCCCAGATATCAAGGTAAGTTAGCTTACTGACGCTAACTAGCATTGTTGAGTGAAACTAGCGTTAACTTGTTTTTTTATCCTGTTTCATATTGTTGAATGACTGTGGACAGAGCTATAATTATGGTATTAAAACCCCAGTCTAAGGAAAATGATTATTGACTTGTAACTAAATGGTAAAGGTATTTTTTTTCTCCTACACTGAATGTTATATATCAATACATACAGCTTTAAGCTAATGGTTCTTCTTGGTTAAAGTCATTTGACCCCTAATGTTATCATCTTCTCTGTAGTGGGGGACTCACAAGAGCAATATGAAGAGTCAAGGTTAAAGCCTTTTAATTATCAGTTGCATTTTTGATTTGCAAGTCAGTCAGATGAAGCTCCCTCAGTGCTGTAACTCATCAACACTCCTCGTGTGATCAAACATCAGAGAGGCCAGGAAGCAGGTCGATGTCATGATGCAGGAAACACCGGCCATCATTCACCCTGCAGAGCCATACATGTAAAGCCAGGTAGTTTGCAGCCTGAAACCTGCAGTCCCTCCTCAGAGATCCCTCACAGAGCCCATTCAGTGTGTTATTTTCTTTTTACACACCTCAGGATGGCAGCTTTACAGACAGGGGGGACTGAGCTGCATAGGGCTGTTGTTTCCTTCAGTCTGGACAACAGGGAGATGCATAATTACTGCATAATGTCACTGTCATTAGATGCATGCCTTATTAAAGGCCGGTGAAGTGGTGGTGAATCTTAATCACTCCTCAGGACGGGGGGTTCGCCTCATATGCGATTAAGTTGTTGACAAATGGTGCAGACGATCTTTATATCCGGAGAAATGTGTGCTGAACAGATGTAGTTAGTTATTTGCCAAAGATTTGGGGGGGGGTCACATGCTTCACTGCAATTTTATGATCAGGACTGTCCCTGATTAGGAGCCCTTGAGAGGATAGAGGACATATGAGTTTGATGGACAGCACAAAGCACACATAGTATGAATGTGCTCAGAGTCGCTCACTCCTCTGGGAACAGTCTCCTGGCACCGTCTTTGTGTTGCCTGGCTTTTTGTCTCTCCCTGGTTATTTTCAGCAGCCGCAGGGGGAAACGGTAACAGATGCCTCTTTACTCTGCCCCAAGGCGAGGCTTGCATGTGGAGTGGGGGGTGATGTGCACTGCACAACATCTGGCTGTCGCCATGGAGACAGCGGTGGGGAGGTGGAGGAGTTTTGAATTTGATTACCTCTGAAGGAGAGGCACAGAAATCATCACACACACCCCTCAACCGATGTTATCCCATGTGTCCAAGTATGAGAATGTGTCTGAGCCGAAGATATGGTAATGTAGAGTAGTAGGCTGTGTAGATTATATGCACAGGCCACCCACACACCCTTGTGGGTTTTTCTCTTCCATGAGCATGTGTTGAGACTGCTTTAGAAAACTGAATCTAATCCTGGACTGAATTTTCACCAGATGGTTTTTGCAGTTTGCCCGGACTCATGAATCTTCTTTTCTTTAATCAAGAGAGAGAGAGTTGTCTCCCTCGATAGCCTATATCACTGTAAACATATCATTTTAAATGATATAATAATACGCATTGAAAACACGTGGTAATTAAAGACACAAAATCATGTGTTTTTTTGTTTTTAAAGATTGGGTGCCCCCTTTGTAGTGTGTGCCTCAGTGGTTTGGGACACAATTAGCGTACATTTTAATTGAACCTTGATAGGATGGTGCCGCTCTGGCTTGCTTCCAATTTTGCCCTGTGGCCACTTGGGGTATTGCAGTGAAAAATCCCCCTGCAGCCCAAAAAGCATTTTCCTCACAGACCAGCATTATAAAACTGACACCTCTAAAACTGTTGACAGGACACCTCAAACTTCAAACAAGGTCAATTATGACTTTCTATTATGAATTTTTGATACATGGAGGTTTAATATTTGTAAAACTTTCCTGGTGCTGAGAAAAAAGCGATTCAAAAACCTGTGACATCATGAGCCGAGTGGGAACCTGCGGGCATAAAATGAAATGAAATTAATTCAATAAACTTTTGTAGCATACTGTATGTGGTAGGCGAGCGTCTCACTGTAGTGAATGTGCGCTATCTTTGCGTCTAGTATTTAGTTCTTCTATATAAATCTAAGGCAGCACCTTTTGATGTCCCCTTCAGGAATTTCTCTGGAGAATCTTTTCTGTTAATTAAAACAGAGAAATGAAATGTCTGCCCTTGATGAAAGAGCTGCGACCAATGATCATTTTTATTATCATTTTTCAGATTACTTTCTTGATAAATAGATTAAAGCTGCAGTTAGCAATCCCCTTCCTCCTCTTTATGTCCCCACACTGGCATGACTCCCTTTTCTTCATTTTGAGGCAGTTCTCTTTGCCTCTTTCTCCTCTTCAAGCATTTTTCTTCGCTTTGCTTGCTATGATAACCTGTTACCAGAGCAATTGATAGCTTTTCCTGTTGCGCCATTGCCGGTAAACAGGAGGATTTTGCTTTCTGTACGTTCACGAGCAGACCACCTCTTTATGGAGGTCTCAGTCCTGATTGGATAAAGTGGGCAGGGATACCAGGAAATTGCTTTTCTATTTTACTGTATGAGCAGGGGAAGGAGGGACATGAGTTACTGCCCAAACACTGTATAACAGTGATTACTGTTGGAATACAGAGCTATTTTAACACTCATTTTGATAAGAAAATATTGCTTACAGCAGCTTTAATTATTTGTCTTACAAAAAGTCAGAAAATCACATTTCCTAAAGCCGAAGGTGACATCCTCAGATTGCTTGCTTTGCATGACCAACAGTCAAAATCCAAAAAGATCTAGTTCACCCTCTCATAAGGTAAAGAAAATCAGCAAATCTTCAAAATTAAGAGGCTTAAACTAGAAAATGTTTGGTATTTTTGCTTGAAAAATGACAAACCAAAGTGTGATAAATAAAAACAGCAGTACACACATGCTACATGAGGATGCTCAGGCCTGCGTCCTTACAGAATAGCAGGCTAATTCAGGCTTATTTTGGCTGTGCCGCCTATCCCCTTGAGTTCACTTTATCTGCATCTCCCAGCCAGCTTTGAAGCAGTCAGCATGAAAGGCGCACAGTACAAAGCTCCACAGAAGCAAAAATGCCAGAGGAGGGATCATCTGAGCTCTATTCAGTGAGGCTGAAGATCCAAGCCTGATAGGAGTGGGCCAGAGCAGTATAGTCACCCACACCCGCTCCCACAGGACCCAGACGTCACGTTAACTACCAGCCCCAGAGCTGCAGAGGCTTCCACTGCTTAAACAGACTGCAACAATGGGCTCGTCTTAACGCTAGAGCAGATTTATAGTCCTCTTAGAGGGTGTATCGATCTGACTTTGGGTGATAATTAACTCGCGGCTCTATTCACTTGGAAAAGGGCTGAGAGGCGAGGTCGTTTGTCTGTTGTCAGTGTATGGAAACGCTCTGATAGTCTCACTCGTGGGGCCTGAGCTGTCAGAGGAGAGAGGACTGTCAACATAACGTTTCGTGCAAGAGACGATTATGAGCCAGTGTGAATGTCCAATGCTCAGCATTGGATTTTCACTCAAGCTATTTAGCTGACACTCTCGTCTGCAGTGATGTAGTGTTAGTGAGAATTTAAGGGGATTAGAGACACAAGTGTGCTCCAGAGACCGAGAGGAGGAAAGTCTGCTGTTGATGGACACACTGCCTGCTGTGGGTGTTAGACATGTGATGATTTAGTCACAGAATTGTGTGTCTAGCCTCCAGGCAACCTTCCTGCCCTTTTAAAAGAAGAATCCCAGGAAGTGATATGTCAGATAGTGGCAGGATAGGGATGGATGAAAACTCGCTGTCAAATCAAATAGTGTGTGATTTGTGAATGCAGGCGAATAGAAACAGATCAGTAAGCTGCACTGAAACTTTTCTTACTTGATGGTTTTTGATACTGATGATATTGATTTAACTGAAAATTGATCAAGATGAGCTTTCGATTTTGATCATTGAAATCAACAGCAGGATAGGCGATTCTCTCAGTATTTTTTTCCTCTCTATTTACGCCTACTTGTGCACGCACAAGGAAAAAAAAGCTCTTTAAAAACGACACAGCTTACCAACAGCTTACACTTATCCTGTGTGCACAAAGACAGTCAACTGACTGGTTTTGTTGAGTCCCCTAAGGGTGGTATGTTTTTTTGTTGAACTCTTGAATCTTTATTTTTGGCGAATATTATCTGAACTTGTCTAATCCTAACCTGCAAAAGGCCGTCAGGATAAAGTCAAGGTGTATTTGTTAAATTCAAAACACCCTATCAGACTCTAAGAAGTGACAGTTGTCAGGGCATAAAACCAATGAGCTGTTGATCTTTACGAATCCAGATGCGATAGTCTAACAATGGCAAGGCCATCAGTTCTGAAAAAAAAAGTTTAAATCAATAGTTGAAGCCAACTGTGGATTTGGAGAATCATGATGTGGACCTCTGAATAAGCCCCATGTATCTACGGAGGTAGCAGGTCTTCTTCAACTCTTTCGCTGTGTTGCACCGCCAAGTTTCTACAGTAGCCCAGAAGGGAAAACCAAACACTCTCAAGACAGCCATTCGTGTTTTCTGTGTTTTTTACTGGCCACTGTAGGTTCTCCTAACCACTTGGAAGGGATAGTGAGATGAGGGGTATTCAGTTGGTTTTCACTTTTTTTTTTTAATTTCATTTTCGTTATCGGAAGCTCGGGGAATTTTGCTAATAAGGGAGTCGGAACAGAGTCAATCACCGGTGTACAAGTCTAATTTGTACTCTCACATATGCAGCAGACTGCTCACACTGTAGAGCCCGGCTGTAATTAAGGAGAACAGCGGTGTAACACTAGAAGCTGGAGAAAACACAGTAGAGTAGAGGGATCAGATTTAGATTCACTTTATTTTAGACAATACCGATCCCTTAAAGATATAATATGTAACATTACTCATTAGCTAATGTTACCATGCTAACATTGTAAACGTGATGATGAACATGGTAAATAACATGCCTCTATTTTAGCAATGTCATTGTGAGCATGTTAGCATTTAGCCATGCCTAGGTGAGCTGCTTGCAAGACTTTAGACTCTTGTTAAACCTGTATCCTCCTACTCTTACTGTTTTATTTGGCTTCGGATGACCTTTGAACCTTACCGTACAATGCATCGGCAACTCCACAAACGTCGGTTTAACACTGTGTCAGCAGTGAACACTATAGAGGAAGGGAAAATGTAGATACAAATATGTTATGAGACAGTGCATCGCAAATCATTCAGCAGGGCTATGATAAAAAGAGCTAGTAATTATGTTTTTGTTGCGCGTCCAAAAGTCTAGACCGACGGGGCTATAATGATAAAGAGTGCAGGCAGTGCTGTAAATATTCCCTCGTTGCCAGACATTCATAAAACGTAACAGCAGTGAGAGCTGCGCTAATTTCTTCAAGCTTTTGCAGAGAAATGGGTTAAAAGCTGGATATTCACTGTAGTGTGATGCAGAAATTCTCTCATTAAATATTAACCATCTGAATTCCCAATTCATGAAATATTGATTTATTACTTTACCCTATATGTCAGAATCTCTTTCTGTCTTTTCTGCGGACCTCATTTCACTGTGAACTGCTGTTTATATTCAAGGTGCTTCTTCGTCTTTTGAGGTCAGGTCTTCTGTTTCTGTAACAGCAAATACAGTATATTATTACTGGTCTCATTCTAGAGGAAAGACAAGGAAATAAAGGAAATATGTGTTCTCAGCTCTCTGGCTATTTTTTATCTGTAGACAAAAACAAATCTCATGTTATTCTAAATGGAATAAGAGGAAACGCTTCAAAGTGAGCCCCATTTAGCAAAACTACCTCACATCCGTATTTTTCCTCCAAGCCGGATCACAATGCCACATGACTGTCCCCATTCATGCGAGGAAATGAAAAGCACAATACAAATGAACGGGCTGTGACCCTTTAAAGTACACTGGCAGCGGCTAAAAGCTAATGTGTATTTTACAAGCCCCAAGCAGAGCGTAGCTTTCAACATGGACTCATAGTTCATCTTAACAATGGACTCTAAAGGTCCACACTGTGTTTTTGAACTGCAAAAATGATCCCTAATTCAATTATTGAGTCTTGTTTGGACTTTAAAATCATATTCTTCAGAGTGTTATGTTATTTCAGATGCAGCTCAGCTTGTTGGTACTGGGGATAAACCAATTATTGGCTGGTTGTTATTCAGCATTTTTCCGATTATCGTTATTATCAGTTTTTTTTTGTGTGTCTTTGCCCCTCTGTTGTCTCACTGTCCCGCCCACAGCATTGTCTGATTGGTTACAAATCACAAGTCTGGTCAAGCCTATCAAAGCTCAGTTTCAATCCCTAGTTAGTCAAAAGAGGTGGCCCAGTCAGTCTAGAGCCCTCCCCCAAAAATAGTTTGAAAAGAAAACTTTAGGGAAACAACTCTTGAAACTTCATTGCATTGTTATTAGTTTTCCACGTAAAGTTAGATTTTAAGAATGGCAGGATCAATGTTTGAAACCATAGCGCTTAGGATGCAATGGAAGTGCGCTCTTTCTCCAATGTCCCTTCGAATTTCCCATTCGTTCTCTTCCCCCGTGAGTTCGGCCTGTTGTTTGAGGAAAGAGAAGTTATGTTCCAGACCCAGGAACAAGCACGCTTACTGCAGAAGTCTGGCCGCAGTAGCAAGGGGAAGCCATGAGCAATGGAAACTGCAGTGAGGCTTGGCCGCTGTCCCTGAGGATGAAGGGAGGGAGCAGAGGAGGGCAAAAGTGGGGCAGAGAGGCAGAACAGGGGAGAAAGAGGCAATGAAAGTGATCGAGTGGGGACGCTGAAGCCACATAATGGAAGCAAATGTCAGCTTAAACACGGCCCTGGAAATGTGGTTTTTGGATGATACGTGACTCAGAGATGAGGAAAGCCATACTTTAGCCACAGCATCTTTAAGTTCATGAATAGACATTTTCTCATTCCCATTTTCCTGATTTCTGTTGTCTGTGTAACCTCTATAGTGCAAAATAGGGCTGCAACTACAGATTCTTGTCATTCGATTTATCTGTTGATTGTCTTCTCAAGTAATCAATTAGTTGTTTGGTGCACAAATGTCAGAAAATTATGAAAATGGTTGATTTCCAAAGCCTGTGATCACATCCTCAAATGTCTTGTTTTGTCCACAACCCAAAGACGTTCAGTTTACTGTCATAGAGGAGTAAAGACACACCGGGAAATGTCCACATTTAAGGAACTGAAAATAAAAACATTTTGGACATTTGTTCTTAAAAATATGTCTCAAGATGCGGTAGATAGACGGGAAGATTGTCAAAATAGTTGGCAATTTAATAGTTGACAGCTAGTTGCTTCAGCTCTGGTGCAGAATTTGCAAGTGAAGGACAAATACCTGTATTTCTTGCTGTAGATCGCTCTGTCACTTTTATTGTGTGCACAAATCAAATTTCTGCTGGTCTAACCGAGGGAGTTCCATTCATATCTCTCTTATCACATTATGTACACAGCCCAGTCTGCAGTATAGTGCCAGTGGCACTTCACCTTGTGCATTTGCAATGTTATTTAGTGGGTTTACTCGCCACACAGGACCCTGAGGCCCTAGTTTGTCACTCTCAACAACCTTCAGAGGACAGATCCAAGACACTGGACTTATGAAAGGAATAACAAAACAAAATCTGAGCCCCTGATGCTCTTTAAAGAGGATAAGGAATTCGGCTGTGGCTTCACTGTGGGTGTTGATGGTGAGACTGAGGGAAAGCACAAGACATTTTAAAGCCAGATGGAAAAAAAATGAACAATGCTCTGGCAAGCAGAAACTGAGTCTCGTAAAAATTTTAGTGTCCTGCCTTATCATCAAAAAGAGGCTTGTTTTTCTCCAGTGGTTGTTGTCAACACAGAGCTTTCAGCCTTTTTATTTGGTCAGTAAACTTGTCTGAACTATAAGCATCTTTTAAATTAACTTATAGAAAATATAAATAGGTCAGAGAGAACTCTCAGTGCACTATCAGCTAATTCCTGTAGTTTGAGTACAGATGTTGGAGTTGGCGGTATATAACCATTTTATAGCAAGATATTGCATCAGGGCAAAATTGCCCATATGACATTGATTAGCGCTCATATAATTTGGATTGATTAAAACCATTCTTTGTTTTTATTATGGTCTTTACAGCTCACTAAGCATGAGTTGAATTAAATGGCAAATTAGTAAGGTGTTCTTTTTTTTCTTTTCTAATGGTTAACAAAGACTGATACTGTTCATTTGGTTAGTTTACAGTTTACAATATACAGTATGTAAAACAATAGTTGCTTAATATAACAGTATATGTTTTTTATATTAAAAAACTATGAAGTTAGCATATCTTAAAAGGTCTTTTCTGATATCATGTTGATTAGGGCAGGCTCTGACATAATTCCTACAAATCTAATATAGCAATATATGCTTTATATACTTCAAATTGCATTCAACACATCACAATGTTTTTGACCAAATACCTTTATCAATACATATAGCAGCAGCATTGCAGGGATGACTTTTGGTACTTTCATAAAATATTTACACAATGAGATTATTAATTAATAATATAAAAAATCAGTAATGTGGACATGATGACTAAGTGGATAAAGGCAAGTATTAGAACAGTCTGGTGATTTCAGAAAATGACATCACTTTACTGTAATGCAGCCTTTAAAACCAAGAGAAGACTACACCTATGTCATCATGATATAAATATATCCAACATCTAAGACCGTAGTAGTCTAGTAGTAGATGTAGTCTTACATCATGAAAGCAATATAATATTGATATATTGGCCAGCCCTAATGTCAGTACTCCATCAAGATACCACCAGTAGCAAACAGCAGACTGAGTAGGTTTCTGTTACAGAAACAGCCAGCTGCTCTCACATGCAAAGAAAACAAGCAGCTATGAATAAGTGTGATTTTACTAGTTTTACAAGGAGCAAAGGTCCTCTTTGTTAAAAGCTCCCTGTTTTTTTATGGAGGGCCGCAAGCTTAGAGTCTCAGGTTTTCATGAGCAGGCTGCTAACACAGAATTCACCACACTGCAAAATTGTTAGCATAACACTGACGACTGAGTAGATTCATTGTTATTGTTCACACATCCTTGCTGACTCGAAGAAATGCCGCGGCTCAGCGATAGAGCGGGTGCCTTCAGTGAAACAGTGATTAATAGTTTCGTTGTGGGCCGAACTCAGCCAGAACTGCTGAGAGAGACGTTTGAGGCTCTACAATGTATAGTTTTCTTGGGCCTAAACTCTATTTCTGTACTACTTGAAAGCTCTTTTGCCACCTGTATAATCATATCGCCCTCTCACATTGCAGGCCCCGACATATTATGGGATTTCAAGCCGATAAATGTAAATGGCCTTCACAAAGGGGGGGTTAGTAGCAAAGTTAAGTGGAAGCATATGTGCTAGTAAGCTCTGAGTCTGATTATAGAAACCTCTGTGGCTCTGTGGGGTTGGATTGTGCTTGTAGTACAGACTCAAGTACTTGAGACTTTATTACTATTATAGAGAAAGCAGGCACAAACAGCAACATGGAAACTAAGGATCACGGAGCATTGTGTGGTTTGGCTTTGTTTCTTTGTCTTTGAAAATGAGTCCGCTGAGACCAACCAGATGAGAGAAGCAGGCAGAGCCGTAATTTTAATATAATCAACAAGAAGAAATGTGACATAAGGCTCTGTCCGTGTGCTCTGTTTAGTCTGCCTCTTGACTAAACACTTTAAGGAGTCTGTGGGCACAAGTTAGAAATAGAAAATTATTCCTTTGAACTGAACTCTGCTATCATAATCTTTCAGGGGATTTGGGAGGTGAAGTGAACTAAATTTAGCATTCTGTTAACATAAAATGATTCAGTCGTACTGTGTGTCAGTTGGATGAAAAGATCAATACAACTCTGTGTCTGTCCGTTATGTTTAAGGCCAGCTTAGCTTAGCATAAACACTGATTCATGGCAAGAATGTGAATAAGCGAGTTCCCAAAATTACCTGCTATTCCTTTCAGCAAAGGACATCTCCTGTTTGTAAGAGTGACTTTTAAAATAAAGACAGTTAATTTGGAAACAAGAAGGATTAACTGATGTTAATTTCTGCCGTGTTTCTCTTGCAGGAGAGGATGCTGAGTCAGAGTGGGGTGAACGCAAGGAGTCGAGATGTGTTTGGGCTACGCTGCCTGCCAGGTAAGATTTTGCTTTTGTTAGCTACTGTTGAGATGAGGGTTTTTAAAACTGTAAAGAGATACCTGTGACTCAGTCCTGGAGTCCTTGGTAAAGGGTAATCCCAGCAATTCTACACATTAAAGTGTGTTTACAGGTCTTGGGGAGTACTACTGCATATGTATAAAGAAAAGTAGTTTAAAACCTTTTGTGGCTCCAGAGGAAGCTGAATGTAATCTGATGAATCGTCCTCAGTGGTGTCTCTCAGTGGCTAAGTTACATTGTGGGTAATGTAGGCGCCAGGTTTTGGTTTTCTCCTATAACACTGTTGGAGTCATTATGGACAGTTTAAAAACAAATGATCAAAATCAATACAGCGGTACCAGAGATATCCCCTCTTCAATTCCACACGTTCTAATTCCTTTGCAAAATCTAGCCTACATTACCCACAATGCAACTTAGCCACTGAGTTACATCACTGGAGGCAATTTATCAGTTTATATGAAGCTTCCACTGGAGCCAAAAAAAGCTTTTTTACTGCTTTTTTTCACATGAGCAGTAGTCACCTCCAAGACCTGTAAACACCCTTCAATGTGTGAAATTGGTGGAGTTACTCTTTAAGTCAAGTCAAGTCTCATGAAGATCCTGCAGTCTTACTTGCTGTATCCAGTCTTTATAAAGAGAAAATACAAGGTATTAACTTTCAAACTAATCAAACAAAAACCACATATCTTTCTCAATATCTCCTCAATCAAAAAAATATTCCCTCCCCATCGATTTTAGCAATGAAATACTGATAGCCAGACTATAAAAACGTATCACGTCTCAAGTCAAGGCATTCAAGTTCAGATTATATTATGTCAAGTCATCAAAAAAAAAGTCAACTTGGGCTCACATATCTGCAATGAACAATACTTAAAATCGGTTTAAGTAAGTCAGACACAATAAATGTGCAGAGGCACTTAGTAAACCTCAAAACACCTCACAGCTTGCCGTTCAATTGAAAACTGCCACGCAGCTCCAGGATCAGACGGACTATCAACACTCAGTCATAAAGCTCCTGCTGAATTCATTGTTCTCTGTGGTTTGAAATTTCCATATTGCACTTGTAGCCACACCTGGACAAGGAATGTCACAGCAGGTGTTTTGCCTTCGAGACGGGAAAACATCTGCTGCTGAAAAGCAAACCTGAGCACACAGAAAGGGACTGGGCGCCTCAGTGAACAGTTGTGTAGATGAGATCTAAAAGTGTATTGCATAATTAAACAAGCTCAGATGTTCACAAAATGAAACTAAGATCTGCAGCAAATGTCTTTTGTTGCACATGATGAAAGCGGGGTTGTTGTAGAGGTGTTGTAGAGCTTATTATAGCAGGCACTGACAGTGTGGAAACTTATAGTTGGTGCAGAATTTAACTGTTTGCTTGTAGCAGCAGCATGAAACTACATGAATGTGAGTTGTGTAGTCATTTTTTCACCATATTGTGCAAGCCTACTTACAGTAAATTCTTGTACATCATCCTCCATCTCGAGGGTGAACTATAAACTATTAATTGTGAAAGATTCCTTCTTGTTTAGAGAATCAGCTGCCTTAATAAGATGTGGCCCCCAGATCCTCGTCACCCTGGAATCACTTTCCTTTACTCCCAACTATAAAACCCCTGCTGTAGAGAGAGTTTAGCTAGCTAGCTTTACCAGAGGTCAACCCTCTTAACCCAGTGATAATCTGCTCGATGGTGCAGGGCAACACAAAATCTCTGCTGCCTCTGCTGCTGCAATCAGTTATTTCCCTGGCCTGACCCTGCTCATATTCTTGTGTCAGCAACAATCTGTAGGAGCTTTTTAGAAGAATGACACCAGATCAGAGATTTGAGACTCAAAGCACCCACCCCAGAGCAGATTAAGTGTAAATGAGCGTTCGAGGGAAGTTCATGAGTTTGAGAGGTGCTCGTTTGTGACTGTTTCCTAATAGAGCAGGATTTTTTTTAATGCCACAGTTGTTTTTTGTTTTGACATCTCATGGGCTTAAATTGACCTTTCACCATCATACTCGTGCTTGTGCACGTTCTCCTTAAAAACACACACACACTTCCTTCCTTATTTTTATTCACTTAGTTGGCCCTAATTTGTTTTCCAGCAGTGTGTTTTCAACAAATACTTTCCAGTCTCCGGACTGCCTGCCCTTGACAACATGCACAGAGATCCTATTCTTAGCTGTTAACATTAAACTGTGAAATGTCGAGTGACTTTACTCCTCGCATTTTTCCCCTGTCTGCTGTCAGAATCATCTCCATCTCCAAAATTGTCTTAAGCTTCCCTTTCTTCCCTCTGTCTTCTCTTTTTCTCTGTCTCCACCTCCATTCCAGGCAGATTAGAAACACAGCTGTCCATGAGAACCTTTCTTATATTAGATGTGTATTGGCAGCGCTGTTGTGTTTTCAGAAACATCATCCTCTTTTTCCACTGAGACCTATATTAGCTCCTCTGTGAGCTAAAATTACCTACTATTAGCGTTTCATTTTATTTTTGACATTTTTTAAAGCCGATTCAGATTTCGGGCAGGGAAATCTATCCTTTGGCTCCGTGCACGCTCTGCAGAGTAAGTGTTGAGACAATTTGTGAGAACAAGTTCACTTTCAGACACAAAGGAGTCGTGAGTCGGTGTGAAAGGGCTCACGTTGCACCTGTGGCCTCTCTCTTTCTCCCTTTCTCTCTCTCAAACGTGCACGTACTCTGCAAAAGGATGGGTCATTTGTCAACACTGCATCATTATCAACACAGTGAGGCTGCTGTTGCATGTTAGGCTAATTTAAGTTGTGTCATGTCTCAAACTCGACCCACTGACAGGTTGAGAACAACCATATGAATCACAAAATATGTCTGCAGAAGTCGTCCCGTTCTCTCAGTAGTTAACGGGCAGTGCCCAGTGTCCACGGTGTTCTCATGTGACAACGGGACACAGGACCGCAGAAACCGAGCCGGCCTGCGGGAGGGCAAACGGGTCAGGACAGCTCCGACAGCCATAGGTAGATCATGTACCTTTTCAATGCTGCGAGTGGGGGAGGGGGTATACTGTCCATTCACACACAATGCCAAGAGGCCAGGACCCCCTTCAGAGCAACTTCACAATCCCTTTTCTCCAGAGTCTTATGTTACTGTGGGATTAAAAGGCTGTCAATCAGCTTTATACCTCGTTGATTGATGGACAAGAGACCAGAGCATTGATCTTTGTGAACTTGGGTTTCGATCTTGATGTTGAAAACAGTATTAAATTCTCGTTGTGACTTTAAATGGATGTTATGCAGTTTATTGTCCATGAAAAGTGTTATTACAAATAAAAAACTTCCAGAGTATAAATCCAGCCATTGTGGACTACCATTTTCAAACCTCAAGTTTGGCATTATAGCTTTCACTTCCCTTTTTGGAGCTAGAAGTAACCATATTAGAGCTGGGGAGGATATCCTGATTCGATCTGACTGATAACCCGAGGATGCACCCTTGTAGCGACTTGTGAATCACAAGGTAGTCACAGCCCACAGCATACTGTGCTCTATCACTCATCGATTTATTAGAAGAACTAGCAAATGCAAAGATGGCGCCTATTCAGTCCAATGAGAATTGCTCACCTGACGCATCGAAAAAAAAAGTTTCCTGATCCAATTTGGTTGTCAGTCTTAACCTGCGGTCAACATTTGTGGCTGTTGAGTCACATGAAGGTTACTGGTTGTGGGTTTTGGATTTGTTAACACAGCAGTCCTCCGGACATTTTGTGCTGATCCAAATTACAGGGAAGACTACAGGCATCGGTGATGTTTCTCTTTTTCTCATTTGTACAGAAAACATCTTTAGCAGCTGCTAGTTTGTCAACAACTATATCCCTGGATTTAATGCAGTGTAATGCAGTGGTCTTTACTCATCCTCCCAGCGGGTTGAGGAGGGCAGAAACCTTTTGCTCTGCATGTATCCTAGCTGAAAATGAGGAACAAATGTGGCTGAGAAAAACAAGTGAAACAGAGGCTGAGAGCATGTGGTTCAGATCTCTCTCAGCTGTATTTTCTCAGGCTGATCCTTTAGGTCGCTCTCTTTTTGTATCCAAGTCAGTGACCACAACATCAACAGGAGCAGCTGAGATGTTAAAGGGGAAACTCAAATTTCAACTTAATGTGGAGGGAAAAATCCAGTGTTCGTGCCCAAAATCATATAAGACATGCAAAGACTTATAGGACTACATAGGAAAACACAACTTCCTGAATTATTATTATTGCATTATTTGAACAGTTGGACAGCCAGTTCCAGAAATGCTGTTGCATGTGAGACCTTACTATTCAAATAGATGATAAATGCCAGTAGCTGCTGTATTTCAGCTTTTTTGCCTTGAGGCCCTTGTGCTCTTTAGTTGGTCAAAGCTCCAACCCAACGTTTTCCTTTGGCGAGCTGTCCACACCATAATGCTGTCAGAGGCTGATGTAACTGGCATCTGTGAGGCCGCCACTGGCAATGAACGATCTACAGCGAACACAGAGAACCTGAAATTAAACAACCGTGGTTTTCAATGACATGTTCGACTGTTTTTCTGCGTCTTTGTTGCTGTTGTTTTATTGTTCTTAATAGCTGTAATCCAGCTAACTGTGGGCTACACCCAAGGCGAACGGCATGTACAAAGCAAATACTGTTTATCCCAAACATCATATACACACAGGGCCACAGACAGAAGACTCATAAAGTATATTAACCTAACTTATTGCTTTAATGTAAAATATTGGCTATTCTGGCTTGGCTAACAATTGTTAGAGAAGCACTAGAAAGTGCACTAAATCAGTGTGAGTACAGCTACATTGTTGGAGTCTCTCAGGAGCCCTCCAGGAAGAACATAAAATATTTTATTTGATTAAAGGACAACAGTCTCGTAAACACCTTCTGTTGTCCAGCTGACTCATGCTGCACTGAAGCACCTGCTAGCAAAAAAAACCTTAAATCTCACAAAAGAGTGCAAATAGACCCAGAAAGCCTCTGGTTCCCTGTATTCCTCTTCCTTTTCACATCTTTAGGCTGCAGGAATGTTTTCGGCTCTGTTGCACCCCGGGGAGAAATTAAAACGAGACATGCAAAGCCACAGATTGTCCTTTGAAAGAGCAGCTCTGAACAAAGGTTCACTTGTGTTCACTGTGCTAAGCATCTGAAATCTCTGTAGCTAGGTCATGAGTGGTCAAGTCCAGCCTAGAGTTTTTAAGCGTGGCTTCAGAGGTCGAGGGTCTAAGCGTTACCTTAAAGCACACCCAAAGATTTAAACTCCTCTTGTGCAATCGGCAAAAATTATGGTGTTGAAACACAGGCCCCTCTTCAGTTTTCTCTTGCAGCATAAACAAGTGTTAAATGTGTGAAATAGCTGTTTCCTGTTTGTGCTTTGGTAGCCCCGAAAATATCCATCAATCTAAGAGCAAGAAGAAGCATTGTGCAGAGACCGGGACCTGCCCCAACAGCACTTCTGTTAGTTTGAGGGCCGTGCTGGTTTCTTCCACATGTGCACTGAAGGAATTTTGTGTTTCCTCAGAATGTTTTTTCAGTTTCGAGGAACCAGCAGTCTTTCCCCGTCTTTTTCTTTGGCTTTTGAGTGGGTATGAAAACATTCGCTTTGCCATGTGCCTGGCCCGATTCTCTTCTTGTCATGGACAAAAAGGCCATTTTCTCCACGTCTACCCTATCCTGGACTCTGTTGCCATGGAAACCCACAGTCTAGCTGGCAAAGGCTTTGTATTCCTGCGGGAGACTGTTATAAATGTGCTGTCTCACCACTGTGTGTGTGTGTGTGTTTTGGTGAAACCTTTTTTTTCCTCTTTGTTTATGCACATCTGTGTTTGTGTGTGAGAGATTTTTTCTGGGTGAAAAGGTTTGTTTTTGGAAGCTTTGTCCTGGAATTTCATTTCAGATGCCTCTCCTACAACCATCCTCTATACTTAGCCAATGATGAGAATTCATCACTCAGTCTCAGCAGGATCAGCTGATACAACTAATAATGTCCTGCACACATAAAGTACACATTTCAACACATCAAAAATGCCAGTCTTTCTTAATTTTATATCCACAACAAATGACTGTATTTTAAAGAATATTGTGAGTTATAATATCGAGCTGCACAGACATAAATACAGTCTGAACTTTCACTCATGCATATTTAACACTAACCTTAATTGGTGTAATGCAATCCAGAACAGAAAGAGTTACTTCCTTCTGTGAGCTGATGTTTTTGTTGTTCTTCCTGCTCCTCCTCTGTGGCCCCAGGACTTGCAACAACAACCAACAACATGAGGATGGCCCTTTTTGTTTAAAGGTGTTTGTTACACCCACTCCCAGTAGCCCACTCTCAGTGAACTTCCTTGCTACTGTTCCTCTGTCTGTATACTTCCTGTTATGTTATGTGACCCCCCCCCATACACACTCAGAGACAAGTACAAAACAACCCCATGACTGCAGTACCCATAAATTCCATCCTGTAACCTCTGCTACATCTGTCTTTTGTCCCCACTAGGCGAGTGTGTACTTCAGAGAGCTGTTATGGTGAGAAAGAAGCTGACTGCAAGGGAAGGAAGAGGTTGGCTGTCTGGGACCCTCTTCTGTACCCACTTCAGAGTGGCCTTTGTTCCCCAGGACGGCCCCAAACCTGATGTGAGTCCATCTGAACAGTTGTATTGATGAAAAATAAATGAAACAACGATCAAGAACATGCAAATGCAAGTACTGTGATGATGTGAGTGTTGTTTTCTTCAACATTCATAATGCAGGACAATGCAGACCCAGTCCTTTTAGGTGACCATGATGTGGCTTTGGCATCCATAGAGAAGGTTGTGGTTGGTAAGTAACTCATGAGTCATGACCAATGAAAAGTATTTTAATTAAACTATGACCAGAGATTTATTGACTTGCATTACTCAAATGTGACACTCCCTGTTCCAGTCCAATCACAGGCTATTACGCCTTTTGCCTTGGTACTGATCATTGCACAACTCCATCATGTTTTTTTAATCAGTACTTAGAATATTTTACTTATCACGAGGATACTAGATGCATAGTTTTCCAAAAAATGATTTGGTATAACTGTTGACTGATTGTGTATATTATTATCATCAAATTGGTTTGGATTAAAGTTGTAACAGCCATGGTTACCTTGGTAACAGCTAGTGAGGTTTAACACCACAGTAAACAGTCATTGAGCAGCGTCTTGGTCAGTAATACAAAAGAAGAGCAGAGCGTTTCTGTTTAGAGGCGACCAAACAAACTCTCGTTGTCACAATAAAGAGGTCAGTCAGAAATAATTTAATGCTGTTAATAGCATGAGTAGTTTTCCACACAACAGCAGTGCACAGTAATATTTGTTGGAGCTCACTGTGGTTTTCTTGTTCTGTTACTCCCCTGTAAAAGTTAGAAACGATCCACTGAGGAAAAAAATTAAAAATTAGAGTTGTCTTGTTTTTAGATGCAGTTTTGACTAATGATCACTGTTAAAGCTAACCGCAGTGAGAAATACATTTAGTTTCCTTTAAATGCTTCACAATAAATCCACCCTGTGATTCACCAGTTGAAATCTTTTAATGTGGAATAAGAGCAATAAGAAATGCTCGGGTGGCAGTAGCAATAACTTAACACAAAACTGATCAACAGTGACCCGACAGTAAGGCTGTTAGATGAGAAAAAAAATGTGCTTGATTACATCTTGCATCATGTCCTGTCATAAGCTTGTGTTTCGGTAAGCAATAGATGGTGATGAGTCACCAAATTGACGATTTGATTTGACTTTCAGTTTTAAAGAAGACATATGCTCATTTTCTTGTTCATAATTTTAGTTTTGGTTCCTGCTTGAATAGGTTTACATGCTTTAGTGCTCAAAAAACACGTCGGTTTGCAGCACTGTATTCCCCCTCTGCCTGAGACACTCTGTTTGGCAGAGTATATACAGAGTTGTTTACTGAATGTAAATATTGGTTATTGCTGGAAAAAAATGTTGATGGTAAAGGCATCAAAATGTAGTTTGTTTTTCTGAAAATCTAAAGAATTTTACCTTTAAAACTGCCATAATATTCCAAATAAGGTGTTAATGTAATAAAAGCTCTTCTCTGATCATTACTAGAATTAAATTATGCGAAATAAGATGTTTAAATAGCTCATACTGTATGTTAGAATGTGCAGGGCTGTGTTGTGAAGTTAATTTCAGTGGCGCTCACATACTGTAGGTCTAACCTACATACTGTTTGTAACATATACTCTAGGGTTCTTTGGCTCTTGACCCATTTGTCTGTGTCAAGTTTAATTAGACTCCTGTTCCTCTCTGTGTTGCAGTGGGCCCAAACAGAACCAAGCTGGTGTCCCCAAACTCATCGCTCAAGTTCACTCCTGAGGAGCTGGTGCTTTACTGTAGGGACCTGCGAGTCATCTGCTTCTTGTTTGACCGCCTCACTCCTGACGCACAAGTCTTAGAGGTGTGTGTATATCTCCTGATTTTCGGGATTTGATGATCTCATTATAAGCATGACTAGGTCTGGCACCGGCTTAATAACCAAACTTAAAGTGCGTCACAGCCCAAAAAACAGGAATTTGCCGACTTTGACCACGGATGACTGTTTTTTTTTCCAACCTTTAAAATCACTTTTTATAGATTTGCTTTATGTTATTTATTTTATTTCCTTCTTTCTATTATGTTTTTTTTCCACTCCATCTAATTTGTGTTATTTCAGTGTACAAAGTTTTATACCAAATTCTTCTCCTAGAGATTTGTGCACCAGGGTTGGTAAATATTTGCATGCAGCTGCATATTTCAGTTTGTGTGTGTGTGCGTGTGTGTGTGTGTTTGTGTGTATTGGCTCAGATTCAAGGCTCTGGTTACTGCCATACTGTTTATCAGTCATCTCAGAGCCTAAAGACTTCTGCATAGAGAAGATGATCTGTACCATAGACCAGTGATCTGACTCTGCAAGGCATTGATGCTGAAAGCTGATGACCTTTGTCATGTTGATGGGCTCACTGTGGTTTCCCTCCTCAGATAACGTACACCATCGCCAAGACCTACCAGCCTCCTAAACCAGGGTCAGTTTTATCTTTCCAGAACGCTGCCCTTGGGAGTGTAGGTGAGTCGATTAATGTATGCACTCTCATGTATACAACCACCTGTTCCCTCCCTGGCACTGAAACAAAACTTTCTGTCAGTCTGTCTCCAGCTGTATTGGGTTGCTAGGAGCACATATTATTTTGGTTTTCATAATTATACTTTGGTATGTGGTAGGCTCATATTCTGTTCAGTCAGAAAGGTGTTCCCTGTATTTATGGCCCTATTCACATCAACTTGATAAGCCGACGATGTCCTGTAAAGTTTATTTTTTATCTTTCCGACCTAAACCAAATAAGAAAGGAATCATACGCTTTTCAACTCTTTTTCTGTTCTTATTTATAAAAAGAGCCTAAAAATATGAGGAACCAATAATATAATGTTACTTATTCAATATATTAGGGATATATGATTCTAGTATACTAGGTAATGCTGGTTAGTTTGCTTGCTCTTCTGACTGTTTGACAGTAGAATATTGTTTCTGTGTGGTTGTGTGGACTCAATGGATAGATGATAGTTTTTCAAGGGCTGGCTTGTCATTCCCAAGTATAAAGCCTGGTCAGCTAAAGATTACGAATGGGAAACGAAAGCTAGATGCAAACATGGTGTGAAGTTGTTTGACATCTCCAACATAGAGGAAGGCAGCAGTTTTAAGCCATATGTAAGACCAAAAATCACTCATCTTGTCACAGCCACATCTGCAGCCAGAGATGATTGAGAGTTGATGATCTGAAGTATTTATTCTTCATCTGCCATTCAGTTTCTTCTATGCATGTTTCATTGTGATGAATATTCATAGAAATAACAGCTCAGTGAACGAGAGAAAAAAGGCCACATGAATCAGAAATGCAGCGTGAATATCTCAGTCATGTGCTGTACGTGCTTTCTGAAGTTCCCTCCTGGTGTGCCTTCATCAAATCTGTTCTCACTTTGGTTTTCACCCACTCTAGCTCCAGGGACAGAATGTACCCAAAACTGTTTGTCATTTACCCATGACTGAGAATTGTTTCATCTATTTTTGTTTCTTTCTTCTTCTTCTTCTGTACGGGCAGAACATGATGTTACAACTCTTAAGACTGGAGGGAATATTAAACAGGAAACATACTGGTTTCCGTGCAGACCATAATGACATATAAATCTCACATCCTCTCTTGTTGGCAACATTTGAAACTCTACAATGACACGATGAAAATACCGTCTTTGAAGCCAGATGTGAGGAAATCTCTTGAGCTGTTTCAAGGCGAGGCTCACTACATTTTTGAAGGGCTGATTTTGTCAGTGATTGAGAAGCTCAATTTGTGAAAGGTGAAGCTACAGTAATTAAAAGTAACATAATTTTCTCAGAGAGAAGGAATCCTACACACTTTCAGCAAATAGGATACTCTTTACATCGCGCTTACAAAACAAAAACTCCACTCACTGTTCACCTCCACCATATACAGTAATACGAGCCTGTCTGTACAATACATTATGCTATGTTAAAGCTTCGCTAAGCTGACCCGGCTGTGGATGACTTGTCAGCTGGTGGATAAATAATGCAAGCCCCCCCACTGAAACAAGTCACCAGATGACCTACAGTTCACCTCTGCTCCTGGGGTCAAGTGTGTCCAGTATGTGGTCAGTGGACGACTTTCTGAAAGATTTGATGAGACAAGCAAGAACCTCAGATGTGACTGTCAGTCATTCATGAACATACAGTATTTTTACTCCAGTATAAAGACAGATTTTTCTGTTCTGCAATCTGATTTTACCCCTTCGATCTCCCCTAAACTTTGTTTAGTGGAAAAGGAAGTAAGAGCTCAGACTGGATTTGTGAAGAGGCATCTCACAGTGAGCTGTGCCTGCTGCAAATTCCAGTGGACAGCCATTATCAATTGTCTTTTATTCTCTTTCAGTACATCTTCCCCATGGTTAGAGCTGCAGATTTACAACCCTCGTTCCAAAAAGCTGGAATGCTGTGTAAAATGTAGATGAAAAACAGAATCCTGAGCCCATGTAGCAATGTCCTCAATACAGTCATGTGTTTCACAAAGTGGTAAACCTCGCCCCATCCGACTGAGCCTTTCGAGGATGCTGGTGTCAAATTCAGAATAAACATTCAGGTCTCTAACAATGATACAAGACAGACAGAAATAGCAAATAACCACATAAGAGAAGCCGTAAAAGCAAAATCAACAATAGTTAATCTGCTCTACTTATCAACTTATCAAGACTAATTAGTTACTCACTGATCAGTCCTCTACTGCAGCTTTACACCACACCTGGACTCACTGTTGTATTCTGTTGAATTTCCACCCCCTGATCTCTCCCTTTAGAAAAGAGTTGAAAGCCTGTCTACCCAAAATGGGCACGTTGTATTTATATAAAATATGATTAACAAGTCAAGATATCATCATATACTGTATCTGGGCTTGTCTCCAAAAGCATCAAAACAATATTTGCACTGTGACACAAGATGTTTAAGATATGAAGCATTTGAATCACTTTCTTCCTCCAGAAATGAAGCAGTTTCTAAGCAACCGTCGCCGAGACACCCACATGAACTGGTTCGAGTCTGCCTCAGACTGGGAGCAGGAGCTGGAGAGGTGTGGGGCCACGAGCTGGAGAGTCAGCTCAGTCAACGACCGCTTTGAGATGTCCTGCAGGTAAATTCACAGCACAGGTGAAGAGTAACCAACACACCTTTGTGTCTGTTGGGTTTTTAAATGTGGTATACTGTGATACATGAGTTTTCCTGAATATTCTCTCATCTCTTCAATGTTATCTCCTAACTAATATTGTAGAAAAACATGAAATTCTGTGCCAGATTATATTCAATCAGTTACAGTTTTTTTTCAATAATGTGAGAATATATCTGTTCACAATTCCTTGACAAGAGAGCATGTGAAAGGTGCTGTCTTTCAAAATAGGCTAGACTCCTATAATCGATCGATAATGCAAGCACTCCATTTATCTCTGTTCTGTCAGTAAAACTGAGCACTCTCTCTGTTTCCTGTAAGCCTGCCTCGGTTTATCGTGGTTCCACAGAAGGTTTTAGACACTGAGCTGAAGAAAAGCTTCGCCCACTTCAATGAAGGACGCATCCCTGTGAGTGCACTCAGTACTGAGAAACATTTTGATTTCATTGGTTCATAAATGTGTTAACAAACAAAGTGAGGCTCAATCCTTATTCTCATTATTTTGTGATTTTCTTTCAAGGCATTTTACATAAAAGTTTACTTCATTTATACACATTCTCTACAGGTTTTATTTGCCGTATTATGCTAATGGACCTAGAATTTAGACATAATTTGTAAATCCTGTATTTGTAACTGCAAAAACAAAGAACTAACAACTAACTTGTAATGTGTTATGAGGGATTGATGCTGCCATAGAATAAAAACATGTTACTGTAAAATAGCTTAAACAAACTTGCGGTAGGTCCAAAAGATTCTCTCTTAACTGGAGCCTTATTTGCAAGTAACACTACAAGTCTGACTTTGTATTTTTACGCTTCAGTAAGGTGCTGACCTTTGAAAATAGCACTGGAACTTCAGAAAAGTAGAAAAGTTTGTCCTTCCCTTGTGTATATTTTGACTACATCAACTCCAGTCGTTTTTTAGACACGTTTTCCCTTCTTATTATCATTCCTGTGACACAAATTACAAGATGTCCACAGATGCAATGAGTGCCTTGAGGGATTTCTGACAATGTGGAACGTGTTATTAGAGAGGATGAAAATTGTGTTTTGTGCTGCAGCGCTGGTGTTGGCGACACCCCCGAGGCAGTGATCTACTGCGAATGTCCAGCTTCCAGAACAACATCTACCACGAGAAAGACGACATCAGGTGTGTGTGTGTGTGTGTGTGTGTGTGTGTGTGTGTGTGTGTGTGTGTGTGTGTGTGTGTGTGCGTGTGCGTGTGTGTTGACGTTTTCCAAATAGATTGTAGTGGATGGCTGCTATGTGTTTTAAGATGATTTAGCTTTACAGTTAGCTGTAACTATCACAAGGCAAAACATGGGTTACAGTAAACTTAATTATAGGTTGGATGTTCTGCCTTAATTCTGCTGTGGGAAACTTTTTCTTGCCATTAGCTGTGTCTTATTCAAAACGAAGGGCTGAAAAGACATCCCTCCTAACTACATATTTCTACAACAGCAATAAGTGGAAAGTCGGAATCACCAATGTTCGATTAGAGAGTGCCGCAGGAATGAGTCCTAAAACCCAGATATGTGCTCGAGTTGTTGCTCTGACTCAAGGGGGCATTCATGTGAATATTCCCAGTTGGAAATACGTTTTTTGAATTATTCCAACAGCAAATAAATGCACTATAACACAGTTCTAAGAAATTTTGGTCCGTGACATAAAATACATAAGTCAATACTGTACTTTTTAAATTTAAAGTGTTAATGTGTCTTGAAAAGGCTAGCAAGTGAAACTACGGAGGTTGTCGATGACATTACATTTTTACTGCAATAATCCAAAGTCCAACTGAAAAATCCCAAAGACTTTATCCTACAAAATTATGTAACCCCTGCTGCTGTCTATTGTGTCTTTGGTATGCTTCAGCAGAAAGTGTACACAGGCTAGCGGACATGTCTACATACAGTTTGTTAGATCAGTTTACATTTCTGGATATAGACATCAGTTTATTAACATCAGCCTATCTTTATCATTCTAGAGAAGATGCAGAGTGTTTGATAGATATCTGAACAAAGGAAACCAAACTTTTGAAATAGCCTTCACTAAAACAGCAGCTGCTCACAGTCTAAGTACTGAAAGTTGTTAAAGAAGCTTGTGGCTGCAGATTAAAAGCAGCCTACTGAGCATGAAGTCACAATGTCATTAATGAGTATTTTTATATTGAATGAGATACCTAGATAATCAGACTTTTTAAAAAAATACGAGATATTTACAGCTATATTTCCCTCCCAATTGATGTAACACTTAAACATATTACTTCTGGTGAAACTTTACAGAGGGCTGTGTTACTCCAATAAGTTTTTAATAGCATTTCACTTCAAACTTTAAATTCTTTTGAGATGAAATCCACTGTTCACAGAGATATGACTAAAAAGACGTACAAGACATCTTGATTACAAAGTAATCCAAGCTTGTTGCAGGTGTAGCGGTGTGATAACAGCAGCTCTGTGCTCTTCCGTAGAAACTTGGAGATGATCCTGTTTGGCTGCCAGTCCTCTCTGTGTGTGGTGGTGGAGTTGGGCGAGGAGCTGCCCTCACCTGCCGACATCCAGCTGGCACACAGCCGCCTGCGTGCCCTCTGTCTGGGAGGTGATGATAAGACGTGAACGCACACAACAACGGCTGAGCAAATACATATTCACACACAAGCACAAAAAGCTAAAGCTTACAGAGAATGTGAACAGTGAAGCACCCACATCTTTCGCTGGTTATATAAGCCTCGATCACTCTAGCTCTATTTATTTATTTACCTAAGTCACGTCAAGTTAATGTGTCATTCAAACTGCTGAGGCTTTCTGAATTTTCTGCGAAATTCCTGCTTTCTTTATCGCATTTAGAAAGCAGCTGAAAACAGGCTTTGTGAGATGCTCTTTGTTGTTGTTTCTGTCATGGAGGCACACACAGCACATTCCATGGTTTGGGTAAACAGCGATGACAGAGCTCATGGTCTACGACAACCACTGGCCCTGGAACTGAAACGCTGACCTATCTCACGCACACTCTCACTCCCTCTCTGTTGCACATAAACAATGTGTAAAGGTCACCGATTATCACGGTTCACACATTTGTCAGCTCTCTGTTTTGTCTTTTTTGGGTGAGTGCTTCACAGCTCTGAGGATTGTCCTGTAAAAACAGCCACTCAGATGTATTGGGTCAGCTTACTGGCAGAGTGCTCTGAGTCTTCACAACAACTACATAGATAATGAAAATAGACTTTGTGGATTGTATTAAAGGGTAATCCTGCTGAGACGAAGTGGATTTTGCACTAAGGGTCCCATTTAAGATGTGGATGATTTATTTCCAGGAGGTGGTGTGAAATGGTTTTAAATCTAAAGTTTTAGAAACACTTCTTTAACAGGTTGCCTCAAAAAGCTCAAAAATATTCTTAAATTTGAATATCTGAACTCTAAATTGCCACCAACATTTTATCTAATTTCATTTATCCATCTTTAATTTCTCTTTGTCAAAATGAGTCAAGCTCTTCTGCGTGAAAGTCAAATCTTTAAACGTTACACTGAACCTAATACTGTCTTTTTACTATTTACTTGCATTTACCTGTTGACAAGACATCAGTTTGACTTAAGTCACGCTAATAAAAGCAGTGAAGTGTCTGATATGTGTAGACCTCCTGTTTGGAAGACACAGCTATGATGAAAGCTTTCAGTAATATGCTGTAAATAAAGGACAGACAGGAAGAGAAGCTTTCATCACACTAGTCTTTAAACTAGTCCTCATACTGAAAACCTGATGTTTAACAAGGTCAGTTCATATCTCATCTCACTGTTGTGTCTGCTGTGAACCAGTTCTAACCTTCAACTTAGCTGATATGCAGAGATACACTGAACCCTTTTAAGGCTTTTATGCGTTTGCAGTGATACTAAAGGTCTAAATATGATCTGTCTTTTCTCTGTTTTGACTTCTAGATATCTCCACATCTGTGTCAGTGCCTGATGACAAATGGTTATCTACCTTGGAAAGTACCCGCTGGCTAGACTACACAAGGTAACGCCTCTGCAGAACTGATGCTAATTAAAGAACAATTGAACAATTTGAGTATGTGCAGTTTTGTTTATTATGTTTCTTGGAATTAACATAACTTTTTAGACATATTTGTAATATGATCACTGTGTTTGTACCTGTAATGACGCCAATCCGATTTGATATTATCAACCTGCCTCTCTTTTCTCCAGGTCCTGTCTGAAGAAAGCCTCAGAGGTAGCCTGCCTGCTTCGCGGCGGTCACCTGACTGTGGCCCTGCAAGGTGAGTCACGTGACCTAAACCCCGGCTCATATTATTCAATCCATTCATTATTCAAGGCGCCTCCCTCTCATTAAACCCACATTAGGGCTTGCCCTGAGGTAGCTATATACCAGCAACAAGCACACTCCACTGAGCCTACATGCACACTGTCAATAGGCCTCCATACACCATGCTTTTATACACACGGTTACACCAGGCTGCAACTGTTGTGTTTGCAGCTGAGATGTCAGACAGACTCCGTGTAAGAAAAAGGACTTCTACCTCATTCAAGTGATTGATGACATGACATTTAAAGATACTGAACATGCAAATTGATTTTAGGACCTTTATGCATATGGTGCGTTTCAAATGTAAAGTTTTAATGCAAAGCAAACAGCACTTTTGTTGCATTCTGAGCTAGTTATAAAAGCACACTTACCCCAACAAAACTGTAATTTAGGAAGGTACACATAAACCCACACATGTGCAACAAACATTTACATTACTAAAGCATCTGTTAAAGTGTTTCAAGATCATTAATTTTACAACTCTGACTGCCTCCTTGGTAGGGTTTTAATGCAGCTGTGGATGTTTTACACTGTCTGATAGTTTAAAACTGCATTGGTTTGTGAGGATTTGCTGCCTGTCTTTGTCATTTATGATGGTAAATGAAGAGTCTTTGGGTTTTGGACTGTTTGTTGAACAAAAAGAAGCAATTTGAAGGCATGTTTTTGTGCTCTAGGAAATGATAATGAGCATGTTTCACAATGTTTTGATATTTTATAGACTATACAACTAATAGACTAATTGTGAAAATAATCAGCAGATTAATCGATAATGAAAAACATTGTTAGTTGCAGCCCTACTTTCTTTTCCTACACTGCAGAAGAGTAGAGTAGTACCAACAGTAGGTATAGCTTGACTCATCTCCTCACATAGCAGTGGCTCTTGGTCCAAACCTCTGGATAAGGGCAGGATTTTCCTTTTCTTGAGCTTCTTGGGATGAGAGGCGCTCGGTGGGTGTGGAGATACTTACAAGCAACACAAGAGTGTTGTTGGGGTTTCCTTCTTTAAACAAGAAGGTCACCTCTATTTGACTGTGTGTGACAAGACGGACGACTCTGACTGTTGTTTTTGTTGTGGAGTAGAGGTGTCAGCTGATCACCAGCTGACAGTGAGTTGGATCAGGTGACGGGGAATGCTACTGAAGCGACGAGGTAAACCCAAACATGCAGTGAGGGGTGACCTCAGAGTGTCTGGCTGTGTCCACATGGTCTTCAGCTTTCACCTCCTCAAGTTAATGCCAGCTGATTAGTGGTGTTATTGTTTTGACTCCTGACATTCACATGCTTAGGCTACCGAGAAACAGCAGCTCTGAATTTTTGTCTCCCATCCAAGTTGCACAGACTGTGAAGGGACGAAAAATGCTGATTTAAAAAGATAACATTTTGCAGAACTCCTTAGATTTTCTGACTCATTTTTACAAACAGTAGACTGTGGTTGATTTCTAATCATCTGGTCTGTCTGCTGTGGTGCAGCGACAGACCCAACATTATATCCCGCAAACAAAGGCTGTTTTCAGCTCAGGATGTTTACTACTTGCTGCTGGTGTTTGACTTTTTTGACCAATCTGTAGCTGTAAGTGACCAACATGAGGCAGGACTTTTCGACACATATTTAGCTGACAGGTTTGTATATCAGTCGAGACTAAAGCCCCTGTGTTGCGGCAGTTGTGACATTGGCTGGATCAGCAGTAAATGTCCCACTGCAGAAATGACTCACTACACCAGCCCCAGAAAACTCTTAGTGAGCCTCTCCTTCATCTCCTGATGTGTCTGGCACTGGATGTCTGTCTTTGTCAGCATAATTTCTATCTGCGGGTCAGTCGTATCGATATTATCTTTGTCTCTTCTCTCTTGCGTCAAACAGTTAAAAAGCCTTAAGAGAAATAAGAGCAGAATTAAATGGTGGTTGTAAATTAAAGGGTTGTGGGTCCCGAGTGGTGCTCTGAAATTGAAAACCATTTGAGCTCATAGCACAATTAAAGTACAGTAAAGTCTCTTAAGTAACTCACCGCATCTTCCAAGGCACAGTGATGCCAGTGTTTTAGCAGTGCAGGAGGAATGCAGAACCCCTACAAATGCAAACATGATCAATAAACACATTTAGAAATGCATTTATAACACTCAGTATCAGCTAAATGTTGTCCGTATATATGCACTCTGGCCATGTTCTGTCAGTCATGTATGTATTACAGGTAAAGGCAGGTAAAAGCAAAGAAGTTTTCTGGCCTTTCAGTAAGATCTAGTATTTAGCTCCCCCTGCTTTATTATTACAGAGGCAGACGACCGGGACATGAGCTGTGTGGTATCCAGCCTGGTGCAGGTGATGTGTGACCCCCACTGTCGGACCCAGCACGGCTTCCAGGGCCTGGTGCAGAAGGAGTGGGTGATGTCCGGCCACCGCTTCTACAGCCGCATCAACTATCACCGCGACAATGACAAGGAAGAGGTGAGAGTACAGCGATGATGGCTAAGTATTTCTGTATATTATTACCTGTGAAGCAACTTGTAACTAAAAAAAACACTTACTTTCCTTCCCTCTGTCCCTGCAGGCTCCAGTCTTCCTGCTCTTCCTGGACTGTGTTTGGCAGCTGCTGTCCCAGTATCCCTCTCGTTTCCAGCTGACAGACGACTTCCTGTTGGCCTTGCACGACAGCATCCACCTGCCACTCTTCTCCAGCTTCCTGGCCAACTGCCAGCGAGAGAGATGCAAGCGCTCCCAGGTACAGGACACCTGAGAGGGGCTTTGGCATCTTCTGCCTGATTACAGGGCTGAAAAATGATCTAAAAGACTTCCCTGTGAAATATATTGATTAGAGTAATGATCACGTAACTGTAGTCTGTGATCTTTTTAGTTGAGCCTTGGACTGTGAAATTAAAAACTAATTTGGATCTGGATCTTTTTATATATTGTTGAAGTAAAAATGAAGACAGAAATAATATAAAACTCCTGTTCCACCCAGAATCTCGGGCAGTCCTACACACCAGTCAACGGCTGGAGAGACCTGCTTCATCCGGATTCTTCCTTAGACCCATCTGACCCTCCTCTGCCCCCGGTGTGGGACTGGGCCCTGCAGTACAGCAAGCACAGACGAGACCGCTTCACCCAGCCCATCCCCCCGATCCCTCCGCTCCAACCGCTGCTCAATGGCAACCTCAACACCAACCCAGACTCACACAGGGTAGGGCTGCCAACTCCTTTATGGTGCAACACACCCTCTAGTGGCTATAGTGGGTGGGAGCTTCAGGTTTAATAGTGGCTGACACAACAGAGCATCAGCTGGGATGTTGATGTCTGTGCAGCTTTTGACCTAAAAAGGATCATTTGTGCTTAGACAGATGTCAGTTTGGAAGGCATTGTGGGTTAGCAACACATTGTTTCCTACAGACAATCAAACGTCACTCATTACATTGTAAGGAGTTATCAGCAGGCCCACACAGAATCTCCACCCACAAAATTCCAAAAACACCTCCACAGATTTCAGAACGTCTCCACCCTCTTGTGTATGTGATGAGTCTAGTTTGATGTTTTTCAGTTGGCATTAAGATCAAAGTTAGTGGTGCAGTGTGACAAACCCCTGCGAGGGATCTGGGACAGAGCAGTGTTGTTCTGTAAAGTGTGTCAGCGCTCGGTGGAGTATCAGAAGAGGCAGACAGTGCTGGGGCATCTGAAGTCCCTCATGATGGTGATGAAATAAAATGTCAAATTCAAAGGTTCTACTAGAATCTACTAAATATTTCTTTCAGCCTGCTTGAGGCGATTTAAGGATTTAGGATATTGACTGTCGCGTGACAATTAAAAAAACATTCCAGTAATTTTCGCAGACTTTCATTCTGGATCAAAACTGTCAAATCTACACATTCGATTCAAGGCTTGTTATTAGTATCAGACAAGATGAGGGACTGTTGCAGATTTTGTTACTGAGAAATTGACTCATCTCCTGACTGAGCTGATAACTATCAGTTTCCTGAGTGTTTGTATCAGGCCACTGCTCCCTCTTGTGGTGAATGTATCCAATTCAAATCAATTCCTTGAGAACAGGTTGACAATAATGCCGTTCAACCTGACCATTAATTCACTGATTTTATTGCTATTCTCTGGTTAGAGGAATGCAAAAAACTTTAAAAATTCAGTTGTTAGAACTTTTGACGGACAGTATCTTTTCCTTCCCCCAGCTGGCTGACACCATCCCCGGCTCAGTCTTCCTCCTCTCTCGGGGAACCTTCTCCTGTCCTGCTAACCTGCTTCCCTGGCGCAGCAGCAGCAGTTCAGGCGTTTACAAGAAGAGCCACCGGAGGGCGGCGTCCTCCGAGAATGTGCCAGGCCTAGAGAGGCTGCTGAAAGCTTGGGCCCTCACTGAGTTCCCCCACGGCCTCACTTCCATGTCTGGACCTCAAGGACCACTTGACCCCTACGAGCCTTTACTGCCCATCCTCATGGGGCCCTGCATGGGCGTGTGGAGGGAGTGTTACCTCCGTGGGGCGCTCCATGCACAGGTACGTTGGAGGTGTCCCTTACACAGTTTGGAAAACTTGTATAAGAATGATAATGATATTTTCTGACTAGGCTCTATTTTTTCCACCTCATTGGACCTTTAAAAATCCTTTGAATGAAACAATCAAAGACACAAATAAAACTAAACTTAAACTCTCCACACTAAGACTGTGATCTGGGGAAACAATTAGACATTGGTTTGATTCAAGAGGTCAGAAGACAGAAAGGTTTGAAACCACTGGCTTATTTTTCCAACATGGACCCTATTTTCCCCAAGTCTTTGTGTCTCAGTGACTAATGAGGACAACAATTTTTCAAATTGATCAGTTGAATCAGATTTTTGTTCTTACGCCATTTTTACACCAAAGGCAGTTCAATCAAGAAAAGTGGACGAAGTAAAGAAAATGTTTATTAAAGCAAATGTTGTGATGAATGAGTCCAGACACTGGTGGTGGCAGTGGTGGCAGATGACTCTTCTGTGACTGGAAGGCTGATGAGATGATGAAGCTGATGAATCTGCAAAGACTGGGCAGTGATAGGGAGGTGAACGGTTGGATCATATTTGGAAAGACAGCAGCAACATGATAGGCTAACAGTGAAGGTGTGTCGCTGTGCTATTGGATAGATCTGCCCGGCTGATGTGAACAGCTGAAATCAATTGATGGCCTCAGATAATGATAGGAGATTAGTGAGCATGCGATAGAGGGGTGAATGACATGATGATATGAGTTTTAAACTAAAGGCCAAAGCATACAATAGAGCAGTCCTCCTGACTGAACTTCCGCTAGAGCTTCATTAGGTTACTTAAAAGTAAGTGTCTGACAAGATTGTGGAGAGGAACCCTAAAGAGATAAAGAATAAGATCTTTTTTGTTTAGCCAGAAACAGACACTCACCAAAGCCACCAGACTCCATTTGCAGAAGCAGTGATTTTATAAAACTCAATGAAAGCTTATCTTATTGCTGTTCAAACAATCACCAACCCTAATTTACTCAAAATAAACCTTTAAGTTCCTGCGTTAGATTTGAAAATATCCGGAGAGGAGCGACAAAAAGGTCAGACGTCTTAGAAGCAGCGGGGAAACACAGCATGTAGACCCAGAATAAATGTGTTATTGCGAGTTAGACGGTGTGTGAGAGTTTGTTAGCGACTTTTATTCCACCCAAGCTTCTCCTACGCACTTGTCTCATGAAATAGATGTGTGAAGTGTTCTTCTGCTCCCTCTACAGTAAATGATGCCATCAGCATTCACCCTGATATTCATGAATACAGTATTGAAAGTTTCCACTGAGTGAAAGGTGAAATTATTTTACATCTCAAGTAATAAAGTAGCCCTATTTATTCAATATAAATGATGCATTAGTATACAGAACCATCAGATAGGCGGCACTCATCACTGGCTGTTCAATTTAGATATCACAGGGTGGAGTGTCTCAGTGCGGATGTGTCATTGGGTCAACCAAGTGGGCGACATCCTCCACGAATGTTTTATTGAATCAGGTTCAGGAACTTCCGAAAGGCTCTACATATCCGCCGTGTTCTGCCTCATCATGTCTTCTCTGCTGACGTCGTGTCTTTGATGTGCAGATTAGTCGAGCTGTTCATCGACAGCTCCCAGTATGGACGTGTTGCAGCCTCTGTGATGTCTGTGCAACAGCCTCGTCTATCAGTGTCCCCATGGTGATGTTAAGAATAGTCGAGGGCTGTGTGGGTGGGAGCAGTCATCCTTTTTATTTTAGGGAGCTGCAGAGGAACAAGTAAACTGTGAAAACACCAACTCTGGCTAACAGTGCAGAGAGATTAGGATTATGTTCTGTGTAAGTGTTTTACCCACAATTTCACACAACATTAAAGTCAACAGGACACAAGATATGTGTTCATTCAGAAATCACGACTTTGTCTTTAATGATGATTTGAGTGTAGAGCTGTCTCTAATGATCGTTTTCATTATCGATGAGTCTGACAGTATCTGTCACGATTTTTTAAATCAAAAGATAGGAAGATAAAGTTTAGTTTATTTGATGGTGAAATCTAAATTAGATCTGTGATCGCAAAAGAGGTTCCCTATGCAGTCTTTCTGACAGCAGTAGTTGGAATGCAGTACTGACAGAAAGGCATCAGTAGAGACCGGACCTAAAAAATATGAACTCAACTGTGAAAGAGAGCAGATACTCTGCGTCAGAGGGAATCTTTAAAAAGTTGTTTCTACTGTTGCTTCAGATTAAATTCATAAAATCAACTCCCAACGTCAGAAACTAGAAAATGTAAGTAAATGTGAGCTCATAATAAAGTCAGATGCAAGGTTATTTTCAGGATTGATTGCTTAGTCTATCAAATCTAAACATATTGTGAAAAATGCTAATCATCGTTTCCCAAAGTGACGTCTTCAAGTTGCTCGTCCAAAACCCGAAGAATCTTCATTTACTGTCATAAATTATAAAGAAAAGCATCAAATCTTTCAAATTAAGAGGCTGGAAAGTTAATTAATTTTCGTTCAATCAGCTAATCCATTAACTGACTAATTCTTGCAGCTCTGTCTGAGTGATAACTCTTAAGACTCCTGACCGTGTTGCTTTCTATCCTCAGGCGTTCTCCCACCCCATCTCTGCGAACCACCCCCACCCTGTGGAGCGGCTTGCCCAGGAGGTGCAGCAGCTCAAAGACAAGCTGGCGCAGGTGTCCTCAGGCACGGATCCAGACCCGCCCACCAAGATCGCGGAGCCGCGGCGCACCGACACCAACCTGAACCAGAACACCAACAACGGCACCTTCCTCTTCCCAGCGCCGAGGCCTCAGAGCGCGGTCACGCCCAGAGTGACACCCCTTCCTACCTCCTCCAACCACCAGACCTCCAGGGGCCCGCCGCCCGCGTCAGCTCCACCATTCAGGCCCGGCCACAAAGACAATGGCGGCGGCAACAAGCACACCTTCCTGTTTGGGCACTCTTCGGTTACAGAGGCCCGTCCTGACCAGCGCTATTACCCTGCACCTAATAACGCCAAGCTGCCTAAGAGCAACGGGTCGTCCATAGCCTCCTGAGGTCTGGTCCGCGCCGTAACTTCTTCTATTATGGCACAGACCGCGCCGTGTACCATAACCAAATAAGGCTGGCATCATGTACTGAGGAGACCCTGACGTGCGTTTCCTGTCTCACCGTGATTAAAAAGTGAACATTGAGCTGCAGTAATATGAAATAACCAGTGCAACAGCTCCTGACTCTGCTACTTATCGTCAGTACTGTATTAAAAAATGTGACAACTGTTTTGTATATTTGTAAAGAAACTCGAAGTATTCAATATTCCACTGATGAATATATCAAAGACGAGAAGAATAAGGGCTGAAGATGTTTCGTAATGTAAACCAACAGAGCTTCAGAAGCACATCTTTGCAGTATCGTACAATGCAGTAGACACATTTCATGTCACCCTTCAAGGAGGAAAGGACGCTTGTAGTTTCCATTTTTAGCTTCTTATCCAGATCGGGTCACGATGTCTGGGCAGGACGTACATAGAGGTGTGATAAGGTGGTTCTTGAGGACACTTTGACAGGAAACATGGCAGTGAACGGATCAGCTCTTCACTGGATCCGACCTGTGACCATCAGGCTACGTGTCTGCAGAAGACTCTTTTTTTACAACTAGCCCTTTAAGTCTTTATTATGTAACTCTAGTGTGCACAAACACACATTCATTTAGTAGTTTTGTATCTCAGCTTCAAATAGAGAAGTAGAGCATTGTATGAAAAATTATCGTTTTTTTGAGAAGCGTCATTTTTGAACTGCCGGCGCTGTGACCAGTGACTTAAATGTGGAATTTAGGGCATGAGAGCTATTTTGGTACTGCCCTCATATCTCTCCACTTGCATGCATGCTCGGGAGCGAGAGGCCTATATTCAGTTCAGAGTGTTAGCCTGTATGTGTGTGGATGTGGCTACAGTCCTGCATGACTGACATCATTTCAGGGCTTCAGTGATATAATCATATCTTTCTTTTCTAAGTATTTCTGACCATTATGGGTCGATTTTTGATGTCAGACATGTAGATAAGTGTGATGTCTGACCAAATTTAGTATTACTTTAAGAATATCTCCATCATTTTTGTGGTGGAATTGAAAAACAAAAACATAATTCTGCCTTTTGATTGCCGTACCTTGAGAAGGTACCAGTGTTGGAAACAAAGGGAAGCTTATTTCTTCCTGTGTTTACTTTTTATTTTCTGTCTTTTCTTCCTGCCTGGAGGTGTGTTAGTATGCAGCCAGCATTTAGGTCAAGGACTTGGAAGTGTCTGACTGTATTTTTAAAGCACAAAGGGAATTATCTGGTCCTGCGCCTTTAAATCCAAACAGGTTGTCGTTCGCATGATGTGGGTGTCAAGTAGATGCACTGGCGTCACTCCCACGGACGAGTGAAACAGCACCGTTATGTATTTGACAAAGCATGTTTTTCTTAATATTTCCAGGCAGGATAACAGATCGTCAGATGTATGAGCGATGCCGACCTTCTCTCATGTCAAATGGTACCTCACTTGATAGCACTATGAATTATTAACCTTCTTGTAAATATTCATCACATCACTTCATATCAAGGCACATTGATATCAGCTACAATTGCAGAGCTTTCCAGGTGTGATGCCAATGCATTTACTTCTCTTCCTGGGAGAAAATCACGACATCATCTTTGTCCTGTTGCATGGGAAATCTAATTAGATCTGCTGCGTCACCTGTTGGTCTGTATCAGTGTAATTTAATGTTTTTTGGTACGAACATCGCTTTAATTTGCCAGATGTACATATTTTTTGTATCAGCATGTTTTGATCCTGATGAATAAAAAGTGTCATCAACTCTCACTTGTTTTCATTGGCTTTCAGTAGAGTGCATACCTCTGCCAAGGCCTTACAGTCCCCTTCAAAGGAACAAAGGAATACAAATTGAGTAATTATCTCCTCACCTTCATGCCATTTAATTTCTGAAGCTTCACAGTGAAAGTGTCCAGCATTCTCCTAAACAACTGAAGTAGACGGGGACCTGTTTTAAAGCTGAAATCTTCACTGTACCTGCTAAGCTAAAAACGTTAGCATTCACCCTTTCTGAAGTGGGTGCACATGCTCGACACCATATTGAGGATGAAAATAATGTATTTTCAAATCAATTTGGGATCTCGGATGAGCCGGACGAACAGTATGGTGGCATTTTATTTATTTTTTACCGGTGGTTTTTACATTTTAAAACAAGTCCCCATCCACTGAAGTTGTTTAGGAGAATGCTGCAACACTGTTTTGCTGTGAAGCTCCAGAAATGTTTTGTGGACTATGAAACTTCACTTGACTTTCCATCAGCATGGGGGTGAGAAGACAATGACAAAATTTAAATTTTTGGGTCAATTTACCCTTTAATTCAATCCAGTCTAATCCAATATCAAACAAAACATATTTACATCCGCTAGATCCGGATTTCTTTTTGGATCCACATCAAATTGTACTCGCTCATAGATACCAGCTACCTTAATACGCTAGTTTTTTTAAATTAAAAAAAAAAAATTTAAATCAAGATCCATTTATTGTTCCCTGAGAAATTAAAGGTGCACTATGTAGTTTTGGGGATTCAATTTTAACCAGAAGAGAAAGATTTTCATTGACTGATTTTTCTTATTTATTTATTTTTTTTATGCCTAAACAAACTCTCTTAGTTTTCATGACTGAATAAACTGATTTAACAAACCTCAAAGGACAACACAGTTTCATACCGTTTTACTGTGTTTATATGTGGCGGACCCTGCCACCTTTCTAGCTTCAAACAGTGTTCTGGGGACCTTATTTTCCTCAGAGAACAGCTTGTTTATTATGGAGTTATGGAAAAAAAAAATCTGAGTTTGTATTATTACATCATTAATATTGTAAATATTAAAATTCTGAGTTTGAATTTCTGTTCAAAAACGACACAATGCCCCTTTAACGAAAATATCGGAAAAAGCACTATCCCATAATGTTAAAGAAAGTGAGAAAAAATTCCTCTATGTACCAAAATTTAATGGGCTCTATTCTGGGCTGAGACCCGTCCTCCAGCCAAGTTTTGTGTGAATCCATTCAGTAGTTTTTGTGAAATCCTGCTGACAAACCAACAGACAAACACAACCTCCTTGGCGGAGGTAATAAAAAGTGAACTCCATTCTCATACACAGCTCACAAACTTTATTTTTTAACAAAATAAATATTTACATATGATCTGGAACACTTAAAAAGTAGCATGGCACTGTACAATAGAATTAAAATGCAAAATCCAACCGATCCGCATGATATGTACAGTCAGAATAAAACACTTGGAGAATCATGTGCAAAATGCTCAAATACTTTCACAGAAAATGTACGAAGTAAGAAGTCGGCCTGACGGGAAATGTTAACTTTACAAAATATCTACTGCACAGTTAACTCATGTAAAGCTCTGGTTTGGTCTCCGACGTCATGTTCAGTAGAATGAAACAGTGTTTTAACTCATCAGTGTTTCTTATACAGAAGCTGGTAGAAAACCTGCATGCGGTTAAAAATATGATCGTCATGTTGTTTCACCACAGTTTGGGGGAAAAATGGACCGAAACATAACAAGACCTCTCTTCTACGTTTCTTATGACGACGTGCAAGTTTTTCAACCATCTATGAGATGCATGTTGGCACTTTAAACCGATGGATGTTAGTGTCATGCTTTCTCACGTTTCACCTGATAACCACAGACGACAGAGCAAAAGAGAGACAGAGAGTAAAGTAGGGCGGCCATTAGTCGTAGTCCATGTCACCACATAGCTGTCGTGGCAGAGGCAGTGCATTAAAAACCAAGCAGGTCACAGTTGAAGGAAAGAGTCCATCTTCAGATATTTAACCCCACCGACTCCCGTGCTCCTTCCCCGTGCACTGCTGCTGCTGCAGGATGCCGTCGGGCCCGTAGAAGTACCCGGAGGAGGAAGGGCCGAGGCCCCCGAGCTGCCGGATGGACTTGCACATGGGGCAGGGGTAGTCGGACAGGCCCTCGATGTCCTCGAAGGCCAGGTTGACGATCTGGTCGCAGCAGGGGTCGCAGTAGAGGTGTCCGCAGGAGAGGCGCTTCAGGCGGGCCTCGTAGGTGATGCAGCACTGGCAGTGAGGCAGGTCGGGGCCCAGGGACAGGGAGCCGGTCAGGGAGCTGCTCTCCAGGCTGCCGGCCTGGCTGGAGCTCTGCTTGGTGGGAGACCTGAGAAGGAAGGAAGGAAGGAAGGAAACGATTTGTTGATTGATAAAAGAAATCTACTTTTCATTATCGATTAGGGATATGGCTTTAAATAATATCACAAGTATTTAAAACTAGTGAAGTTTTTGAAATAAAAGACTGTTTTATTATTGACCTTTATTTCTTGAAAAACACTCAAACAGAATAATCGAGTACACGATGTCGATGATTAGAGACACTGGGACAAGGAAAAGGATACGAATGTTTGAAATAAAAGATTCTTTGTTCAGTTGTTATTTAATTTGATTGCTGTGAACATTGTGCAACAACTAATTCAATCAATTAATGTTACCAAGTATTCTTAAGGTCTCTGAGACGTTCACCACTAATTTCAACCCAATCCACTGAGGAATAAGCAGCTGGGGAGGCTCAGAAGACACACAGAGAATCACAAAGATCATGAAATTTAACTACGAGCCAAAACTAAAAAATCCAAACTATGAAATTATTAGAGCAAGAGGATTTTGCAAAGTCTCATGAATCTAATAGAACTCTTTACATGAATTCTGTGACATGAACTGGGACAGATCTGAACAGATCTTCATCAAGCGTTGCTTATGAAACCAGGTGTAACATCTGGACTGGTGGGCCGACACATCTGCAGATGATAGTTTATCAGATCTATCGGTATCAGTGTAAATGTTGGCTGAGGAGTGTTCTGAATCAGTGTCTCCATTAGATAGTTTCAATTGTTAAACGTGCCGCTCAGGGCATCTGGGTCACAACTCTCTGAGGACTTGTTTGACATTTTAGGAAACAGGCTTATTCGCTTTCTTACCAAGACTTTGACCAGAAGCACGACGGTACGTATCTGTTTGGTGAATACAAAGCTCGAGCGAGGAGTTCAGCTGAGCACACAGACGGAAACAGTCTGACTGGTGAGGTGAGGGTTAAGAAAATTCATTCCTGAACTTCAAAAGGTGTACCAGGATGTCTTCTTCTTCCTGTTTCCAGCTGACAAACCAGGAACACCTCTGAATTACCTTTTAAACCCTCTTTCTGGTCCCGTCTGTCTGTTTTACGGCAGGAATGAATCCAACAGTTCGATTATTTCATTGTCTCAATGTCACAAAATATCGAAGAAGCTGTCATAATGTCCGAAACAGTCCAAAACCCAGAGATATTCACTTTTACAGTGAAGTAAAAAACATTTAATTTAAAATTAATGAAATATAGTATCATTTTATTCCAAGGCTGCAACTGATGGCTATTTTCATTGTCCGAGCTGATGTCTGCAGAGGACTTGTTCTGTCCAACTGAGGATCCAAACCCAAACATATTAAACCTTTACTCAGGGCTGCTGCTGATTATCTTCACTGTAGGTGAATCTGTCCATCACTTAATTGATTAGTGGATTATTTGTTTGGTCAACAAAATGTCCTAAAATGTCTCGTTTTGTCCACCAACCAAATATATCCAGTTTACTGTCATAGAGGAGGAAAGAAACCAGGAAATATTCACATTTAAGAAGCTGGAAACAGAGAATTTTGCCGACAACTTATCGATTAACCGATTAATTGTAGCAGCTTTTCTGTCAGTTGTACAGAAAAGCAGCAGGAAATGTTTAACAACTGAACCTTAAAAACATGACACAGCAGCGGGGACACAGCAGCGGGGACACAGCAGCGGGGACACGCCGCTTTCAGGCTCTTCAGGCGAAACACCAACAATAGATTTGATGTTTTCTTTGCAGATTTGTTTCCGGGGAATCGACAACTGGTAAAACAAGACCTGAACGATCTGGGTCAGGGTGGAGCTGAGTGATTGCTCAATCTTTTTCAAACGTTGGAGGAGTGTCTGCTGATATTTATCCGTCCTGAAACGTTGTGTCAGACTCAGGTACAGTCTGCGACTCTGCCTTTCCTTCATTAAAAGACGCAGCGGATACCTGAAAAAACCCTGGTGACCGAGCCAAATGATAAAAATCAGTGACGTGAATTCATGGAGTCGCTCTGGTGTGCAAGAAAATCACTCATGTAATTAGTAAACAACTCCTCCTGGACTTTATGTGATTTTTTTTTTAGATTGTCCAGGTTGTGTAACACGAATCCAGACAGAGCTGCTGCAGGAAATCAGTGCTGGTTCTGACTCAGAGAGACCTGTTGTCATAACAACTGTGAAGAGGAAGGACGACATTTCATTTCATTTCATTTCACACTGAATTCATTTCATGTGACCATCAGACATGTTTCCTCTGCACTGAGGATTACACAGTCTAATCCACAGGAGGTGAATTCTCAGCACAGATCAGGACAACAGGGAGGATTCATTTGGGGAACACTGGTGTGAAATCACAGCCTGATCGATAACCACTCACCTTGTCGACGATGAGTCTTTGAAGCAGTCGAAGCTGAGAGCTGCGAGGATCCTCCACAGCAGGTCCATGCCGGTTCCTCTCATGGTAACATCCAGATTTCAGCGACCTGCTTTCTGGCGAGCGTCATAATTTCAGCGAGTGTGTTGTGTTTAAAATTCAGGGCAACACAACACAACAAAAAAAAATCCTGCACCACCCTCCTCCTCCTCTTCCTCCTCCTCTTCCTCCTCCTCCCACACCGCGCTTTTAAATATGCGAATGAAGAGGATGTAGCATCATCATCATCATCATCACCATCATCATCAGGCATGTGAAGGAGGTAAACAAAGCTCCACTTTCATTTCGTGCCTCCGTCGGTATGTTTGAGTCGCTGTCGATGGTTCCTCCCGTCGTGTCTCTCCTCCTCCTCTTCCTCTTCCTCCTCCTCTTCCTCCTCCTCCAGCAGCAGCAGCAGCAGCGCGGTGCGGACGCAGAGAGGCGCAGCTGAGGAGATTCATTTGCATCAATCAGAGAAAATCGACCAATGAGCTGGAAGTGGAGCAGAAACACCGACGAGGACTGAAAACGGTCAAATCGACCTCAGAAGCTCCTGATGTGGATCCTGAACAGCTGATGTGGATCCTGAACAGCTGATGTGGATCCTGAACAGCTGATGTGGATCCTGAACAGCTGATGTGGATCCTGAACAGCTGATGTGGATCCTGAACAGGCGTCATTTAATCTGACGTTTATTTAAGATTACAGTTTGTTTATTAGTGTGAGAATATAGCATTTAAATAAAAGTAATAGAAAATATTATGTTCTATTAAGTGTCTGTTATTTGGCTAGTTATGTCATATATTTTAATTTAAATATGTTAAAATAGATTTATGTGTACTTGTGTATGGGTTTGTTGATCTAGTTTTGTAATGTATTTTATTAAAATAAATATACTTTTCAAAATACACATTTATGTTTATGATTAACTGTTGTTTGGCTAGTTATGTCATATATTTTAATCAAATTAATATGTTTAAAAAATACACCAGCGTTATTTGGATAGTTGTGCCATGTGTGTTTATTAAAATTAATATATTTTTTAAAAAAGTACACATTCATGCACATGTTTTTCTTTTATTTGGCTGGTTTTGTGAAGTATTTTAAATAAAATAAATATATTTAAACAAATATACACACTAGCTGTTATTTGGCTAGTTGTGCCATGTATTTTAATTAAATTAAATATATTAAAAACAATTACAAATTCACACATTCAGTTTATTTGGCTAGTTTTCTTATGTGTTTTATCAATAACATATATTTTTCATATTTATGTATATGATTAACTGTTATTTGGCTAATCTTATCATGTATGTTTGTTAAAATAAATATATATATTTTTAAAATACACATCCATACACACGTTTGTTTTTTATTTGGCTGGTTTTGTCATGTGTTCTTATTAAAAATAATTCATTAAAAAGATACACATCTATGCACAGGTTTTTGTCTGTTACATGGCTGGTTATGGCATGTATTTTCATTTAATGCATTTAAACATTTAATGTTTTATTCAAATATCAACAAATTAAATCTATTTAGAGTTTTTTGAAGCAATATGTATATAGTGACATATAGGTTATACGTACAAAATAGATAAATAAAATAAATATATTAAATAAATATTTCTGATGTAGTTTGTGTTTCATGTATGTCCTGAAAATGTCTATAATATTATTTATATTGTATATTATATAATTTTCAGTCACACACTATTAACTCAGCTTATAGGAACCAATTTAATTCAATTTTCATCTAGTTTCTCTTTTTATTAATCCTCATACGCTCCAGTTCTCTTGTTTTCCTCCGGGCACTTCTGTGCAGCCGAGACCTTTATGTGTAGCTGATGACATTTTCAGCCTCAGTCACGTTATTACATCATTTACATTCTTACATTAAAGGCAAACTTCACTGAAGAGAAAATGTTGCTCTGCTGAAAGACACCAGAGCCTTAAAGTGGAGGGAACAAGCAGATCCAGTTGTAAGGTGAGAGTCAGGGTGAAGTGCAGCAGCTTCCTTCCATGACATTTTTTTATTGTAAGCATTAACTAAAGTTACCACCAGATGGCGACAAGCATTTGCCCTAAAGCCAGACATAAAACTCAAGAGACAAAAACATTTGATTGTTCATCATTTTAGATGCAAATAAAGCAGCTCTGAAGAAATATAGTCAACAGTTGTGTCTCATACTCAGGTTGTCGAATACAGATGTTGTTGAAGCGTCTGTGTTTGACACGCTGGGAGTCTCAACAATCACCCATCTTACATATTGTACTTATTGAGACAAGAACTCATTTCAACAGTTTAAGGGAATAAAAATCATTCAAACTATCACAAAGACAGCACAATACATCCCACAGTAAGCTCTCATAGGAATAAGAATATTACTGTCGGATCAGAGCCGGTGGAGTCGCATCATAAACCGACTCTGACTGTGTTATTGTGTCAGGAAACATGATCCTGTCTGGAAATCAAATTGTGGTTCAGCCAGGCGGGACCTTGCTTTTTATTAGGGCAGGTAAAGAAGAGGCATTTAAAAACAATTAGAGTCAACAGCTGCACACACACACACACACACACACACACACACACACACACACACGCACACACACACACACACACACACACACACACATACACACACACACACACACACTGACACACTGTAGAGCTGCAGTGTGTTTCTGGAGGTATGTTTGGGTTTGTTGAGATGATGATCTGGTGTGTCAGGGCTTCAGCTGCCGGCTGCTGCGGGGAAACGTGTGCAGCTGTGTTCATCAGCTCGGTCCAATCACCAGCCGGTTCCTCCAAACCAAACCAACATGATGCTCATATTGGAAAATTACACACCACATGATTTATACCCAGTGCAAACTTTCAGCACTATAGCAGCACGTATATGTTCTTTATGTAGTGATGTGGAAGGTAATGAAAAGTGGAGGTCAGGGTGGTGGATGGGTGCAGTCTTTTGGTTGCTGAATGTGAACCAAACCATAACTATAGTTTATTTGCTACAGCTGTTATCTACAGTAACAGTAAGCATACGGCCATGAGCGTTAGTGTCCTGATTTTGAGCCTCATCATGTTTCTGATTACGACTCGTGTTACGGCCCCTGACTGAACACAAAGTTGGCTCTACCTTGTGACCGGCAACATATAAAAAAGAAGCCATACCCAAGTAAAAGTTCATAAAAAGATGTGAGTTTTATTTACAAATGATACCAAAATTAATCGAAACTAGGAGAGAAAACCACCAGTTGCAGTAAATCACAGAAACGCTGCTCCTTCTCCTCCAACTACCCTTGAATATGGGGCAGGACCTAATCACCTGATTAGGAGCACCTGAGGAAGGAGAGAGTCGAGAGGAGGAAGAGAGAATAACGCAAAAGTGGAGAGCACGTAACAACTTGCAAATCCTGGTTATTCATACCCCTGTAACAGAAATATAACAGTGTCCAGGTTCCTGATCGTCCACCTGCAGGTGAGTCTGGATCTCTTCAGTCACTACGAGCTCGCTCAGACACTTGGACACTTGTGCTAAATGGATGAAATCATGGACACTCCAGCGGCAGGCTCGAGGAGCTTTCCTTTCTTTTTCTCTTTCTGATTTGCTCAGCTGCACACCTAATCAGAGTGATTTTTCTCATCAACTCACTCCGCCGCTCATTCGACATGCTCAATCAGCTTAGAAGTCGCTGTCGAGAGCCGACTAGTGCTAATAGATTGCAACAATTAGGGCCACAGGAGCTCATCGACGGCACAAACATTTGCCGGTTGTCTGGGGCTTCAGGGCCGTAACTTACGAGATGCAGGGCTCTTTCTGCTCCTCTGTGTATCTACATAAAGGATAAAAGTGATTTCCTCTTCCTTTACAGTAAAACTATAATCTGTGGCATCACCGCCTGGAAGGTTAACCAGCCTGGGAGCAAATCTGTTGACCTCTGACCGTCAGATCTGACCTGCTCATGACCGTGTGTGACAGGAGTCAGGTACTGAACTGTGGCAGAACCCCTCCCTTGTGTTTGGGCTCAGGTCAGAGGAGGGGAGGACGGTCGAACAGAGACACGGCGGTATGGAAAAAAAAAAAATCAATGAGGTCAGATCGCAGGTTGGCTCTTCCTGTGGCGAGCTTTCTTCAGACTCCAGCTTCGATTACACTGCAGGCGGCACGGCAGGAGATGCTGATGGAACATGAACCTACATGACCTGGCCAAAAAGCTATTTTACAGATGGATGTAGCAGGTGTAGTTTGGGGCGCTGGTTTCTTCTTTGTGGATGATACTGTGTTGTTTGTCTGTGTCTGTTTTATGTTTTGTATCTGAGGACACCCTTGGAAACGAGGGGGTTCGTCCTGTAATTAAGTGAATAAATAAATAAATCACTGTTTTTCTAGTATGAGCTGCAGACACCTGGTGCCTCATACATCAATAGGTCGGTTACACTTCCTTCAAAGAGTCTGTATTTAAGTGAAATAAAAAGGATAAAACATTAGTCATGCACCGATGTCTTTTTAGAGAATATAATCTTTCGACTGAAGGTTCCTCCGTGTCGTCACTCTTCACAATCAGCCCCGAGCCGGACGGACGATGGAGGCCCGGCGCCTGCAGATAGCAGCCAGCTGATCAATAGATGACCCACACAGACAAAAGCAGCTGAAAGCCTGAGGCGAGATGAAAGGCCTCGTCTGATCTGGTGACAATTAGACGACAGCTGGACCATCACCGGAAACCTGAGTTACACACGTGTGTGTGACCATGAATGAAGGTCATGTGGTTTTTAGACCAATCAGAGATGACGGGGATGGGTCTCAGCCCAGAATAGACATTTGGTGCAGATCCAGATAAACGGATACAGGATTTATTTCTTCTCACTTTCTTTAACAGTGTGAGATTTCTTCTTTTTTTTTTCTTTTCCCCAAACATTTTTTTGGGGAAACAACGCATGGGACTTCAAAAAACAGCCTTATTAAGGCGGCTGGTATCTCAAATAAGATCTGAATACAAATCTGAATGTTGTGAATTTAAATGTTTAATTTAATATTGGATCAGGCTGGACTGAATTAAAGGAGGCTGTTGGGTCTCGGTGGTTTTTAATGTATTTCTATGCTCCTGTAAAGCACTTCAGGTTGCCTTCTGTCTGAATGATGCTATGTAAATAAACTTACCTGGCCTTCTACACACACCTTGCAAGTTGTCGTTTTTCAGTGACTTCACATAATGTAATTAGAGATATCTTAAGTCAAACTGAGTGTTTAAACTCCTGTAGTGATTCTCAGTGTTGACCTTTCACTTATTTTGACCTCCTGGTCTCAGTGTGTCACTCTGACACTGACTGCAGTCATATTTGCATCACGTCCTTCACAGGCTCAGGCTTCACTTGTTTTCCACCAGGGGCATCCTTGTGATTTTTTTTCTTTTTTCTTTATAACATGGCCAATTATAGGCACGAGCCCAAGCACGTGCAGGGAGAGGCTCGTCTTGCACAGTTCATTGCACCAACCATTTGGTGCATATGGAGCAAATGTCAATCTACCAGAGATCCACTGAGCATGAGCGAGCACAGCCGGCCTCCACCTGCCTGTGTGCATCCCAATTAAAGTCTGACTTTAAAATATTTAAGCTCACCTGTGATTTAATCGCTCAGGATGGTAAATAAATCACCTTCACTGATTCAGGCTTCGTGCAAAGCAGCGAACCCCCCTCTCCTCTCTGAGAGAGATGGTGTCTGCTGCTGGGAGAGGGATGGGAGTGGAGGAGGAGGAGGAGGAGGTGGAGGAGGGGGCGGCGTCTCCATCCAAGAGGGATGTTGTGTAGTAAGTGAAGGGGGCGGAGGAGGGAGGAGGGTGCAGCTCTCGGCTACTACGTCAGTGCACATCACAGGGGCACACAGGACCTTTTTGCTTCAGGTTGTCGGGGTGACTCCCTGCACGGAAAAAAAAAACCCTAAACACGCGCTGACCTTCTCCAGAAAAGGTAAGAAACGGATCATCCTCTTTAGATGCGCAATTCCATCTTAATCTTCCCTTTAATGCATTAATCAGCTATTTTTCCTCTGCTGCTGGCGTTATCGCTTCTTGGTGCGCGATAACAGGAGGATTCAAATGCATTTAAGATACAACTCGACATTTATTTCTCATTAAAAATGAGTTTACAGGCCTGAGCTGCGCAGCGCCATGACCCCTACACCCGTGCCTGAAGGGACACCAAGGAATAAGTCGGCCTGTGAATAAGGACAAAGGTGTTTTTCGTTTGTAATGTTGCTTTGAGATAAGATTTGAGATTTCTAGTAGCGGATTTGTGCAAAAAAAAAAAAGCGCTCTTCGCTCTTGATCTTGCGCGGAGGTCTTGTGCGTTAAGAGCGATCACCATCATCCCCTCCGAGCGCAGAGGATCCGCTGTGAGGAGGGGGAGGCAGGAGAAGAAGGGACGGAGTGTTTAAATGGCGTTAAACAGCACATATGGTCAGCTTCCAGTGTATCGATCCGGTTAATGTGCAGCCTGATTGGAGATGTGTGGGTTTTTTTTTTGGCACGGATGCCCTTGCGCCCCCCTCCGTCGCCCGTGCCACCTTCTCTCCTCCCTACACGCTCATAAATTCCCACCTTTCACCGCACTCTTTGTTTGTAAAAGTTGTCTTGCTCTTGTGTTGTTGTATTTCATGTGTGTGATTGTCAGGGAGAGCTCAGAAGCGCCGGTGTAGCAGGGTGTCCCGTCCTGCGTCGTGCGCCAAAATGACCTTGTAGAAACCCAGCGGGGGGGAATGTGATGGAGAAAGAGTGATGAGCAGTTTTTTCTTCTCCCCTCTTTCTTTCCTCTGTGGTGTTGCTTTGCGGTGTTTTATGTCAATGGTCGCCCAGAGAGGGACACCGTGTCCTTTAACTCTTGCGTGAGGAGGAAGAGGATGCTGGAAAACGATCCTGGATTTATGGTCTCTGTTCAGTGCTTTTACAACTTGCCTGCATGTCTGATGTCTCTGCCCCTGTGGCAGCCATGATTGCAGCTCTGGCAGTTTCTGAGCTATTAATGGTATCCAGGGTGGCGGTGGCAGTGAGAGGGGAGCAGCTTCTGTTGCCGACCTGCAGGACTACTCACATCCTCTCTGATGTGATTTATGGTTTGTGATTCAAAGCCTGACACACTCTCAGCCTCTTAATTAGCCTCGATCAGGCTGCAACAAGAGCAGCGGTAACATCTTTACCTTGACATAACAGCTCCTCTTTGGAGTAGTTAGCAGCAGTCAACCAGATCCTGCTGGCAGGTCTGTTTCTCCTTACGCTTCTGCTTGTGAATAGACTTCTGATGCATTCATAGCAGCCGTTCTTGTTTTTGTGTTGTGTCAGTGTCAGTCCACCAATCAGTCAATCCATTTTTCGACACCTGTGCAGTGTTGTGCCTGGCTGGAGCCGTGTGCAGGTTCAGGAAGGAGAAACATGTGCACAAAGAAAGGCCCCATGCCAGGCTGGAGAGTCAAACCCCAGACCTTCTTCACAGTGAAAATCATCGTGTGGAAGTTTTGAATATGAATTCTTGTCAAGCTGTCGCTCAACATTAAACACACAGGGCTGTAATTATCGGTTGTATTTCTGGCGAAGACAAAGATTGCTGCAAAGTCAAATCAGAGAGCTTTCAAACGTCCCAGTTAGAGCTGCAACAACAAGTCGATTAATTGATTGACAGAAGTATTTCGATAATTATCTGCCTTTATTTCTCGTACATGATAGTAAAGTGAATAACGTTGTGTTTTGGGCCATTGGATGAAGAAAACAAGGTACCTTAACACGTCACCTTGGGCTTTGGGGAATCTGTTCCACTGTTTTCTGACATTTGATAGACAGAATAAATACAAATCGTTCAGAGGTTTTCAATATGAATCCTAGTTGGGCTGTCGCTCAACACACAACACACAAAGCTGTTATTACTGGTAGTATTTCTCCAACCTTTGCAGTGGCAAACACAAAGATTGGTGCAAAGTCAAATGAGATCTTCAAAACATCTATTTTATAGCTGCAACAATAAGACTATTAATTGGTTGACAGAAGTATTTATTGTATCATTTTCAAACAAAAATGTCAAATATTTGCTGGTTCAAGCTTCTCAAATGTTTAGATTTGACTCCTTTTTTTCCTCATATATGATATTAAACTGCATATTGTTGGGTTTTAGATTGTTGGAGAGATTAAACAAGCTAACTAAATGTTAGGGGTGGGAATCATAGATTAACTCACGATACAATCTGCAATACGTGGCCCACAATAACGATGTCACCGTGATTCTGCGATTATCAATATATTGCAAAACAGTCATCCAACGATACATCATGATATCTGTGTGACCGAAGGATACAAAATATCCTTTAAATGGTAAAGTGCAGGAATTATGAATTTATTTGCTTGATTGTGGTGTCAGTTTCACAGAATTTGACATTTCACACACACTGACTGGCCCTGACTGCGCCGCATGTTTTTAATAGAAATATTGATATTTGCCGCCATAGTATTGATAATTGTATCTCAAGAGGAAGTATCACAATATATTGACTTATCGATATTTTGTCCCTCACATAAAGGATAACGAATAAACTGAGAAAATAATCGGAAACAATTATGAAAAAAACTATTGGGAGCAGTCAGACGTGTTATGTCACTGACAATGTGTCTGTGTTGTTCTTCAATCTGTGATTTAAGATTGAAAAGAATCAAGACCATGTTGATTTATAGATTATAGCTGGGATTAATCAATTCATTGTTTAGTCTTTAAAATATAAAGAAAATGTGAAAAATGCTCATCAAAGTTTCCCAGAGCCCGAAGTAACATCTTCAAATTGTTTCTTTTGTCCAACCAAAAGTCCAAAACCTGAAGACACTTCATAAACTGTCATAAATGACAAAGACAAGCAACACATCCTCACATTTAAGCAGCTGGAACCAGCAAATGTTTAATATTTGGGTTTGAAACATCACAGAAAACAATGAATCGATTATCAGAACAGCAGGAGACTAATTTTCTTTCGACTGACTAATCGATTAAGTGAGTGTAGTCCTCACCCAACATCACTCAGCAAAACATAAGCAGAGTGACTCGACAGCCGTGTTGCAGGTGAGGCTGAAGCTCTGTTCTCGCGGCTTAACACACCGGAGCGCCACTTGAAACCAGGAGGAGCTAAGGGAGCTGCTCTGTTTGGTGTTCTCATTTTCTGCCTGCTACCCCTGCTGATTGGGCCGTGCTCCGGTCCGTCCGCGGAGATTAGCCTTGTCACAAGTTACAACTCGCCTCTCCCTGCAGCTGGGAGCAATGGTGCCGGAGACATTAGCATAACATCTACAGAAGAGGGAAAAACCAGGGCAGGGCAGCAGAGCACAGATATCCTCCCTGACTACCCCATCCGGGTGTTGTCAAGATCAGCAATTAGCGCAGCTGTTTCAACATTTAGACGAGTGCTTCAAGGAAACGCTGGTTCATTTGTGCTGCATGGTTTTTTCTACACTGATCTGTTTTTGGCTCGTGATGCCGCTGCTGCTGCTGAAATGTTCCTCTCTGCTAAAGATTTACTGTGAGACTGAGGGATAATCGATGGTCGTCTCCAGATAGGTGGGTCGAAGCGGCGATTAGTGTCAAGCACATAACTCTTCATTAACCGCTGACAGTTTGTTATATGCCAGAGGAGAGGAGGTGTCTGACTGCTGTCTTCTGCTTTTATAAGCACATGCATATGATTAATATTAATTAGCCCTGCGATTAGCTTCTTTTTATAGTAGTGATATCTGGTTCTTAATTGACTGCTAGTAATGCGATAAATCATCAGTGATAATAAAATGTCCCTTAAGTAAATAACTTAAAATATGTGTAAGTTAGTTTCCTGACTGATATGTTGGTTGGCTGTTAGTATCGGCCGATATCACAGATATATTGGTGTCAGCGTACTTATTGTCCAGTACTTGCTGATATGAATTTCTTTTTCAGATGTGTAAAAAGTATAAAATTGTCAGTGCACTGATGCTTTGGGCAATAAACTTTGTGTGTTTGATACGATACGTATAAAAGGATATCGGCTGATATATAGATATCAGATTTTTTTTACCCCCTAATGTTGGTATTGACATCAGCCCCCAAAATCCAGTATTGATCAGACTCTTTAGTTTCTGGAAAGGACTATGTCATTTGGCACTAATGATAGGGAAAATGGAGACAGTGGTCAACTGGTACACCCCTGATGAATTCCTATTAATTGCTAGAATAACAGTCAGTGCAGCCTAACATGCAAAAATAAAAAAAAAAATAAAAAGAATAAGCAAATTTGGAGAATAAGGCTTATAGGAAATCTATAATATATACTTGAGATAAGTGGATTTCTGCCAAGGACATTGTATCTTTGCTAGTTTTCTGAAAAACTCAAATAAATGATACTTAAGGAAAAAAGTAATTTGGAAAATATTCATATTTGCTTTCTTGTTGGGAGTTGGAGTAAGTTAGAGAAGACTGATAACACTCTTATAACTGGGCTTAAACCAGGAGACAGTTAGTTTAGCTTAGCATAAAAATTGGGAGCAACACATAACGCCCACTAAAACCACAACGTCTCATATTTTGTGTACAAAAAAACAACAACATATTGACTGGTGAGCGTCCAAAGTGCTGGGAGGCTTATTTTTGGATTTTAGAGGGAGACAGATTAGCTGCTGCCAAATTTATGCGAGGCTATGCTAATCAAATCCTGGCTCCAGATCCATTTTGAAACGAAGAAAGCAAATAAGCATATTTCACAAAATAACAAACTAGTCCTTTAATATGTGTACTGTCCTAGATTACTGCCTCTATTTTCCCTGTAATTAGAACCAAATTACAGTAATTTCAGGAAAACCCTGTAGGAGATTATTAAGAAATCACAGAACCTGTGAAACAAAGCAGCTCCTCTTTTCTACTTACTTTAGTGTTTGGTAGATTGATCTCGAAGGCAGCAGTGAGATGACGCGCTGCAGCTCCGGCAGACACACAAATAGCTTCGGTGCACAGAGAAGCAAGAGCAAAGCCTGTAGTGACAACAATTTAATTCACACAACCATAAAAAACATCCATTGTTCAGTGAGAGAGAAGAGCTGCAGCAGAGCATCTGCACAGTGTAACAGTGATTATATCTGAATGGAGAGTGTGGCCTACTTTTTCTTTGGTGTCGAGGAAGAATGCACTTTCTCCTTGGAGGTAGCGGTGTTGCCTTGAAGTACATCTTTCAGTGCCACACATGGTAACCTGATTTTATCACCTCAAGGCACCTTTAGTGTTGTGGTGCAGTCAGTATTTCCAGAGTGAAATATCCCAAAATGTACTTGATATAAAGGCGTAAAATTCTCTTGACTTTCATTGTCTCGAGAGGATGAACCCTGATCACCTGGATTTTCATGTAGCAGTTTATGATTTCAATCTCTAGTGTCACGTCTTCTTCAACACAGCATGATGTTCATTTTGTAAATTATGGTCCCATTTAGAGTAAAATAGATGATAAAGCAGGTTAGTGTGTCTACCTCGTCATGCCACCATAGCCTGTTCTCTAGTCCTTGGTCAGATCCAATCAGGATTGAGGTTAGCAACGCATATCCTCCGCAGCTTCACCCTCGCTTTCAAATATTGTCAACTTCGGCTCCCAGAGGCAATCTATGGGTTCACACATGCTCAAAACAGATACACTGAGTTAATTATCTGAGGTTACTGTATTCGTAATGATTGATTTGTCACATTTTCATGATTTTATTGTCATTTATCGGTCGTTTTGCTAACAAAAACTCCTTCAGTTTAAGCAAGACATTTTGAAATGAATACACATCACAACACAAGCAGTGAATGCTGATGTACCTAATATTAGAAAAATGTCAGCTGCTGGTACACGCTGTGGAAACCTCCTTTTGTGCACACAGCTGTGTTGTGCACACGACTGCAGGTTTTGAACTGCACCTCTCAGCTGCCCCCAGTCGACTCCTCTTCAGTCCATTTTGCAGTGAGCACAGCCAAAATGGATGCAGAGAGCTGACGTCACTGTGTTTGACATGGTGTTGCTAGCCGCCTTGGTGCCACCAGGGTGACGGTGCACACTGAGAGCCCAGGCAGGGGAACAATGACGTGACTCATGTTAGGCTGCAGATTCTCCCAAAGGGGACTTTGCATCCAGGGAGGAGCTATGACCCAGTAAGCCTAACAACCAATCATCACACCCTCCTTTCAGGCTGCTGCTATGTTGTTAGCCTTGATTGGCCTGAAGCCACGCAGGAACACGGTGCAGCTGAATAAAACTGTCACTTCCTGTGTGACCATGTGCAGATGTCACACTGTTGTTGGTGCAGATGAGCAGGAGCTGGACCGAGGCTGCTTTGAGAAGAGGTTTTTTTTTTTTTCGTATCGCAACAATACATCACTGCTGAGGGCCAAGTCGACTCTGGCACCTCTGTCCTTGTGGCCAGAGAACAAGACATGAATTATTGATGCAATTCCTCACACAGCCTCAGCAGACCTCCCCTCGAAGCTCAGCCCAGGGCAGCTGATACAAAAATGATGGATGAGGATGGATGAAAAAATGCTGGTGGATGTGTGATATCCAGAGATGCCACTAGAGGGTTTTTGTTTTTGTCTGTCTGGGCAGAGATGACTAACAACCGCAGAGTGTTTCTGCAGTCGGTAGAAAAGTAAAACAAAATTTTCCACCTCACCCTGCAAAAGTCTGGAGGGCATGTCAATGACTTCCCAGGTGATGGTGTGTGTGTTTCTAAACCAACTCACACAGAGAGTTTATATTATCTTGATTAATGTCAGAGGGATGATATTGATTTGACCCTTGACCCTTCAAGGTACTTGCTAAAAAGGAGCCAATACAAATCATTTAAGAAAGAAAATGACTTCTTCAGGAACTAAATCTCTTAGTGCTCAGTGTTTGAATGTTCGAACCCAGAGATATCCATCATTTTGTTCAAGGTAACGCTGCGTTTGATTTGATCATTATAACTTATAGGTGAGCGTCAGACGATGTGGAGGGATGTCTGAACAAGACTGATCGTAACGTGAACATTTCTGTCTGAGCTAGTTGGATAGATTTCCATCAGCAATGGTGGTCGTTTAACTACACATACAACATCTCCCATGATCCTACACTACTGATTTAGAGACCCCTAGTGGCAGAAACTGCATACTGTGCATTTAATATATCAATATTCTGATAAATTAATATTTTACTTTTAATCCAACAATAAGATCTTGCATCACTGTGATTTAAAAAGTCCTCGACCAGGGAGCGCAACACATGCAGAGTTGGTGTTGTTTGTGAGACTAATGTCCAGTTTATATTTTCTTATTTAACCTGCTCAGTTCAACTCAACATGCTTGGTTACATTGTTGGCGGCGGTGTTAATGTGTTTCTCTTAACCGTGCTGTTGTTATTTGTGTTTTCTTAGCTGAGATTCCTCAGTTCAGCTAGCTGGCTAACTTTGTTTTAAGCCTCTGAGGTCAAACACAGCTAAGTTACGGACATGTGGTGCGAGGATGATGACCCTTTTAAACCCGGCACGGGGATGTATGATGGTGGCAACTGCAGATCTTTTGCTCTTCTGGGTGAGATCAGTGGGTCAGAGTGATGGTGGGAAATGGCGACTACAGCGGTGAGCTAATGAGCAATTCCTGCCCTCCGGTAACATCAACACACTGTCTCAAATTCAGAAACACATAGTGCCACCCCAAATGTGCCAAATGTCAGGGCCGTGCCATTTTTGAGAGATTTCAGCCAAATCTCATGGTGGGATCATTAAAGTCTTCAGGTTTCATCAATATCTGTACAATTTCGGCGCCAATCCATGATGTAGACGTCAAGATATTCACTGAATAATTCAGACTTTTGACAATGTTTGAACAAAACTTCCAGACGGAGACATTTTCAACCCTGGAGCTGTGCCGCTAGCATTGCTGAAAATCTAAATCCACACCAGGTATTTATAACTGAGAATGTAAAAGCTCCCCTGAACCGCATATGAGTTTAATGACTATAGTTTAACCGCTCTGTCAGCAGTTTAAACATCTTGTTTCCTATTACTCAGCAGCCTGTACATCCTCCTCCACTCAATGATATATAGACAGCTGCCTTGTCTCTCTTTTCCACTTTGGCGAGCTGATTTGAAATGAGCATACGGCTGAATGTAATCTCCTCCTGTGGTCTGAGCCCATCATGGCAGCCGACAGTGTGCTTTATTACGAGCGTAGGTGTTTGTTGACTGAGTCTTGTGGGGGAAATCTTCAAACAGAGCAAGCGCGTGGGCCGTGCTGACCCGACCCAGAATGCAACGCTCCCGATGCACTCATGAGAGCAGAAAAGACTCTCCAACCGAGATAACAGCGGCCATCCGGTGGGCTGAGCATGAATACAAAGTTTATTGTTGTGTGCTTCTGGACTGTTTTATATTCATCTCAGTGGGCTGCAGAATAATGATGATGATGATAATGATGATGATGAATTAGACAGATTATTTTTCCATATTTTTTCTCCAGCGGAAATTGCATATATTAAGAAAAATCTCCACGCAACTTATTATGTGATAGATGCGTTGGAGCAAGGTGCACTCGAACTAACGCACAATGTCTCGATTACAGCTGATATATTTATTTACACTGAATGGTGCGAGGACGTGTGTTTGGCAAAATGGCGCACTGATGTCTCCTAAAATGCAGCCCCCATGATTACGTTCGCCTATATGTGTGAAGTTCGGTACACGTGTGTCGTGTCATGACCTAAACCCAACGCGAAGTTGGCCATTCTGAATTTAGTGCTCACTTTTGGTTTGATTTGCACGTGTTTTATATTAACAAACTCGTCCTACAGATTTAATTCTACGTTTTTCTACTGCTCGACTGCTGGAGAGCCTTGAGGTTGCTTAAGATTTATCTGTATCATGAGTGGCTTTATATCTTTATAATCTCTGTAATGCGATTGTCTGACTGATGACGCATGCACTTATAGTTGATCATTAATCAAACGAATCTCTTTAGTCCTCTTGATTGGATGTAAGCAGCTCATATATGGAAGTACTGTAATGCTGCACATCTACCTGATTAGGTCAGACAGAACAAATGCTGTGTGAATAAATATGTGTTCTTTTCATTGTCATCAAGAAAAAACAGCCCCAGAGAAGCTGCACAAACAAAAAAAAAGAAATTTAAAGTGTACCGAAAGCCAGTTTTGAGACAGCACGGCTGTTAAGTTGTTATGAGTCACGCTGATGTTGTGGATTATGTGATGAAGTGCTGGAGTTTTACTTTGATTAACGCTGGCCACCATCCCTCACCACGATGATTGCAGCGACTGGTGTTGCTAAGAAACTAGGTGAGGAGTTTTGTATTAAATTGACATATCAACAATGAGTCTGGATAAAAAGTCAGACGCCCACTCAGCCCATAAAAACATCGACTGAGAGCATAATTTGAAGACTAACCCGTTCTGTATCTTTAACTTTTCAAAATAGATACGTACAGTTTTATTTGTGGAATGTAGTCGTCATAATTCATTCAGCGTTCATGCTTTCTCTACTTTTATCATGTCGTCTTGATCGGGACCGTGCTGAGCCTCAGGGACAATCTATCAGAGGAGAAAATTCACCGCTATGCGTCACGGCGAGAAATCAGAGATGTCAAGAGAAATTAAATCAGCGCTGCATGACATTACCAGCCATCTGCAGCTTTTAACATTCAACGCTGACCTGCTCGTTTCCCACCTACCGCTCTCCGTCTCTAACACACATGCATGCTGCATTTATTAATCACTATTGCACACATGCAATCTTTTTCACTCTTTGGCTCTCTGGCACACACGTCTATGTTAACACACACACACCAAACACTCACAGACAAAGACTATCATCACTCGTGCTCGGCGCTGTCACACTTGTTATTTGCAGCATCTGTGCTGTCAAATGAGCAGCGAGATTTAATTCAGTGTGTGAATGTGTGAATGAGAGACGAGGAAAGACGAGCAAAAACATGAAAACCCACAGTATGGACGGTATATGTGCTGTCATACTGTGTCAGAGCTAATGCTGTAAATCATAGTGAAACTGCCTCACAAACGTATGAATGACTGTTCTTGTTTCTTTGTAATTATTAAAGTGTTATCGTAGTGTTTGTCTTTGATATAATCGATAAAAGTAGAACACATTTCATTATTTTGAGCACTCATTTGATACATGATGACATATATTTGCCATGTCATGATATACTGTATATACAAGGAGACATGTTTAACATTTTCAGGCTCATAATTTTATTTTGGGACACTATTAGTATAGGTTTACATGCTTTAATGCTCAAAAAACACATCAGTTCTCCCATACTCTCTGTCTGAAACGCTCTGTTTTAGATCCCGTCTCTTTAAGACCCAGTCTCCTCTGATTGGTCAGCTCACGCACGCCTGAGCCAGCACCGCTAACAACAACAGAGCAGCTGTGCTAAACTAGCTAGGCAAGGCATAAATTATGCAAATGTGTGCCTTGTTGACGCAGTGTGATGTCACAAAGTCACGGAATTAAAGGCGGGGGTTCTGACGAGGCGTTTAGGAGCAGTGTTTTCTGTGGGAGAGAGGAGCTTCTGTTGGTGCGGACTTTGATCTTTTTAAATTTCAAGACTTTCTACATGCACAGGACACTGAAGGAAAGGAAAAAAATGAAAAAGCAAAACAGTTCTCCTTTCAATTAGAGCAGCAACGATTAAACGCCAACAAAATGATCTGATTCCAGCTTCTTAAATATGATTTTTTTTCTGGTTTCTTTACTCCTCTGTGACAGTAAACTGAATATCTTTGGATTTTAGACTCATTAGTCGGACGCAACAAGGTGTTTGACGGTGCTTCCTTGCAGTGGAAGATTGAGAACGATTCGGTGAGAAAATAACCAGCAGACGAACCAATAACGAAATTAATTGTGGAGTGCAACGGAGCGTGATACTTTGTGATAGTTGAATTTGCTTGTATGTGTGAAGGTGTTTATCTGCGTGGTGATGAAAGCTGAGGTTATATCTGGAGACAGGAATGACTCATCCCGGCAGCAAACGAAGGGCTGTTAATTGGATGCAACTTTAAAAGAAGGCGAGAAATTCAAATGGAAAGTAATTTACCTGAAGCACAGAGAGCTACAGAGACCTTTCAGACGCTGTGTCACATTTCAGAGGCATGAAAGTGAATAAACCAATGAAAATGAGCTCAATGTCAAGGTGCCTCTTAATCACTTCTTTATAACATGCAGTGGGATGTTTACACTAATGGAAATACTCAAATTCAAGACTTAATGTTTTTATGTGCCATCAAATGGAAAAATCCCAGATGTCTTGTGCCTCACTTGATGCCGAAACTCATTCTGACATATTTGGTATCTTTAAAACCTTTTGGGTTTAAGATAAAGAGACAGAATTTGAAAACACATTTTCAACTTCCTCAAACCACATTTCCTAAAATCCTGTGAGAGGCGGTTGCTGTTGGTTTGTGATCTCTTTTGCTCTGTTCTCAAGGCTTTTCCAACATCACTGTTTATGTCGTTACAGTATATTTTTGCCAGAATCTCATTCTAAGCCTTTCATTTTTGTCTCCAGAGCAGGCAAAGCAACCCAGGAGATGAATATAAATACAGTTCGGACTCTAAAATACAGTAGAATATTCTCTTTGTTGGTCTTGTTTGCTGAGAGTAGGTCTGGTTTGTTATGATGTCATCCTGTATATTTCCTTATAGCTTTTTTTTTTTTTTAACCCTTTTAGGTCACATCCTCAGTTGTATTGTTCACCCGTTTAATAATATATGCAAAAAAATCAATTTCTTTGTATTTTTATATCAAAATTAAATCTTTTTTTTCCTGTAAAACAAAAATGATGTGCCTACGAAGGCTTGAACCAACTGCAATGAACCAACATTATCATTACATACACCTGTCACACAACTTTTGGCACAGAGCTAAGATTCATTGGGCAGCTAGCTAGCAACAGCATGGTACGCTCACAACGCGCTTACTTTTCAATGTTTATTTTCCTGTTTTCCTCAGAAATGCAAAAGCTAGATACTCTCGAAATGCCATTTTATCTGGACGTTGGCACACACAATGACATATGACCCTTATAAGTGGAAGTGGTGAATTTATCAGTTGCTTATTTAGCCTACACATCTAGCAGACAGAAAGCTCCAATAACATCTACTTTGAGTTGTGTTTCTGGCTACCCCAAGGAATGCAAGTCTAATATTCTCTCTTTTTTTAGCTCCATTTTTGGTCTCCACCACCACTTGACCAAATATCTGGCCCTTAATCTGCTATCAGCTCTATTATATTCACCAGCTAGCCGCTAACTGTGTCTGTCTGCTGTTTGGTGCTGGTACAGGTAGAGTCATGTGGGTTCATCTGATGTTTCTTTGGAAAAAAGCAGCGAGACTGATCCAAAACAATAAAGTTGTAAGCCAGAAAACATGAGCTAAAAAGATGCTAAAATGCTATGTAGAACTGAGGGGAAGCACATGGTAAGGTTATAAGTACTAATAACACTAAATATTTTCCAACTGTAGCGTCTTGGTTTATTGTCCAGCTCAATGAAAATATGTTTCCTGGGTCTTTCAGGTGAAACATGCTCTAACAACACCTGGGCCTCTGTTTGTTTGACACCAAGCTTATTGCTACACACTGCACACATACCTCCACCAGTCACAATGAGGTCAAAGTGTGCAGCAGGTGAACCAGCTCAAAGATGCTGTCGTACTTTTTTAATCACGTAGGTAGACGTGAGTGATGTGTTCGCTCTGATGATATGACAGAAACATAATATGGACACCATTTTCATGTGTTTATGTAAACATGAGCAGCCTGAGTCATGTTTAATCTCGTGCCCTTCTTCATGGTCTTATTTGGGCATCATTGAAGAGGAAGAAGAAAAGATACCTCCTGCTGTCAGGGAAATAAATCAAGCTGTGAGTGTGATGAGTGTTAATGAAAGCTAGTTCATTCAGATAATGTTTTCAGTGTGTCGGAGGTTTGATGCCAGCGGTGTTGGTTCTGTATACGAACCGTTCACTGGTTCCTTCCTCCTCATCCATCTCCTCAGAGCCCGGTAACTGCCTGTCTTCTCCCCTGCCAAAAACTCTCTGCTGCTTAATAGGTCTTGTATTTCCACTAAATAAAACATCCCGCTGCTATCATCGAGTGCCAAGGCCTGATGTGAAAGGTGGGCAATCTATTGAAGCAGCTCAGTTTAGCGCGGACGCTTTTAACACTGCTGTAAAGAGTAATTGTTAAGTACTCAGGGGGAGTTATGAATGGAGGTTATACGCCGGTGTTGAAAGGACTGCCTTGTCGGAGTCGGACTAATGTGGTTATAACTCCTTCGGTGGCAACTGGAAATCTCTAGTGCTCCTCTGGAAGGTAAATTGTTGAGATGTGGGCAGACTGAATGAAATATAATATTCACAATAAGCTTCTCCACTGAAGAGTGCAACCATATTTTGCATCAGTGAATATAGTGGCATAGAGGAGCAGGAGCCAGTTTTCACAGCCTGAAGTGAGATTGCTCGACACCTGGATGTAGTTGTACAGACTGAAATCCACTGGAAAAGCAATTAGACAGAGCCGCAGCTTGGACAAATATTTGTGGGGTACTGGAAGACACAAAAGTGAGTATTCTGTTGTTCAAAACATTACCATGAAGGCGTTAGCTGCTGCCAGACTGAGCGAACCTGGCTAAATCAAGCTAGCCTTGACAAGGACATTACAAGAGGCGTGCACTTACCGTTAGCCTAAGTTAGCAACTCGTCTGTAAGTTACAGTTGCTGGGGTATGCGTGTGGGATGTTTGACAGACCTGGCAACCTGAATGTGATGTTCAACGTGATTAAAATTAGTACTCGACAGATATTTTATGTCATGGACAAATATCAGGTGTTGTCATGTGTTTATTAACCAGTGGGAAAATGTCCACGTCACACAACACTAATGCTAACATCATAAGGTTTCTTTGGTAAACGTGCTAGCAAGCAGTTGCCTACTCATACATTCAGTGTTGTGTTGTCTTCTTTAGGTTTTGGTCTCCACCAACTCAGAGGGAAATGTCTGGCTCTTTAGCTGCTAAATGCTAAATGCACTATATTCAACACCTAGTCGCCAAATTGTGTTTATCAGATCTTCTTTTTAAAAGCCGTCTTGTCGTAGCGAGGCTAAAGTTAAGCTAACATCAAGTATTAATATTCTTCAATATCTGCTAAAACAAATATTTTATAGTGTTTTTTTTTCAACGTTTCCATCCCGAGACGATCTGTAACACTGTGATTATTTGGGGCAGCGTGGACTGACAGTAGCCCCGAGACATCGTGATTCATTTAGCGCCCTTGTTGTTGCCAGCCATCTTTTGTTAGCATGCTTTTAGCCTGCCACATTGTATGTTGCAGATGTGTTAGAGCGTGCGGCTGTGTGAGTGTATGAGGCTGCACTTCCCGTCCCTCTGGTGTCATTTCTGCTCGCTGGAGGAAAATGGGATTACATAATTAAGTCTTTCATCAGCAGCAAGCGACAGCTAGGGCTTTTGCTCGGTTCCCCCCCTCGACTATTAATTTATTATCAATTTACACTTCATTAGAGATGCCAGAACAGTTTGGAAAACTACTTTGTTTCACAATAACTATTTATAATAAAAGCTTATCTGTTTTCTCTTTTATTCCAAAAACCATTTAGTTTTCACTGAAGCCCAGTTGGATACAAGAAAAGCAGCCGCAGCTGCACAGTAGCTCTACGTGTGCACAATAAGAAAGTGTTTGTGATTCATAGGCAGAGAGTCAACCGACACCTACTCTCATATCTGCATCTCCAGCTTGTGAAAGGCTAATCAGATGGTGATGGGCTGCCTCTTTGCATTCAGATGGGTCTCGAGAGTCTCCCGGTACAAAGGTCGTGACCATGGTGATGAAGGAGGATCGACCAATCGGCTGGTTCCTCAGAGAGAAATAGAAAATGAATTGAGACACTACGCAGAGATGGATGTAGAAGATTACAGCTGTACAGAGTCTGAAGTTAGAGACGGGTTAACTGAGGAGGATCTTATGTTTGGTACAATACACAATCATTTTAACAATGTTGTACTGAAGAATAGCTTTTGCTTTAATGCACAGCTAAAAGTCTCTCAATCAAAACAATGAAAACAAAGGATGAAGTGTGATGGCGTTGTGAAGTAGCGCGAGGTCACAGGATTTGTCAGCGCAGATACAAAATCTAGCTGATGTGATTGATGCTCACAGACGAGGGAATGTGTTAAAGTTTATTTGCTGACGTGTCTCCTCACTCTCTGACGTATCATCTGATGTTTCCTTTGGGTTTGAACATTGTTGTAAACATTTGGGATAATGTGAGCACAACTCACAACTGTGTACCACTTGTCTCTACTTTCCCAGTAATCAGTAACTAAATTACAATGATCTTTCGGAGAAACTTCCGTGGACATTATGAGGAAATCTTCGGGAAATTACGGACCGATGAAATAAAGCGTTACCAAAAATTGTTGCTTTCAAACAAACAGTGGATTTTTATAGCTGGTTGTTTCACCTAGCCCACGACTGTAGCTGGCAGTAGTTCCTCGAAGGACGCTGATTTGGTTCGATGCCTGACAAGATGGATTTGCAAGATCACAGAATCACGTGATCTTGTGAATCTAGCTTCCTCACAAGGCCAAATTATTTTATTTCTAAAGGTTTTGGCACACAGTGTAATTAATAGTATTTCCCTGATAACATGAAATCAAGACGTTTTGCTCAAACAGTGCACATGTATCTTACAGGGGGAGTGACGATATCATTTAAAATAACACACACAGATGGTTACCTTGCCCTTCACCTGTTCCCCATGTGCAACATATTTACATGGCTGTTAAAACGCTCCCCTGTGACCTTAACATTATTTGTTTTTCATGGGAGAAGTGTGTGCTGCCGGCTTGTTTCCGCAGCCTGCTGTCATTCACATTTAATTAAGTCTTACTCTGAATAGCATCTTAAGTTTGTAGCCAACTTACTATGACGCCTGCATAACGATGAGCATTTAAACATCCAAACACACCACCCGCCATCGTTTTCGATGTATTTATGAAAACTGCAAACAAGGTCACTTCATTATCCCACCGCAGATCTTACGTTTGATGCATCCTGTCTGCACGGTAGGTTTACTGAGCCATAGTCTGTAGGCAACACAACATGGACGCAGTGTTTGCCGGTGATGTCAGCCATATATTTCTGAAGGGACGGTGGATTTAAAGCCTGGAGTTTATCACTTGCTGCTCCCTTGACAGTTGTTTTTGAGCCATGAAATCCAATTTTCTGCAGCAGGGTAGAGCTGAGAAGAGAGAGCGGGCGCTACCATTGTGGCTCGCTACGGCCTTTAATGTATTCTTAATGGAGCAATCACTTTTCAAATTGCTTCCAAGGCGCGGATTAGAGGAAAGGAAGTTAGGTATTTTAGCTCTGATGGAGAAAAAAAAAAGTATCTTGTGAGTTGGGAGTTTAAACGTTCACTCCCACAGAATCTGGGTCTTTTTGGAGCCAGCTGTTCGTCATTAGATGCATCTGGTTCAGTTGTGGCGATTGTCGCTTGTATGGATTCACGGCATGTGATGTATGAGAGCAGTTTTGTGCTACGTTCTCGTAAACTAGACGGGTAATCTATGTAATGTAATGGTACCTCTCTGATGGTGGTTTGTTAGATCTATGACGAGCTTTCATGAACTTCCATATTGTTCTCTTAAACCAAACAAGTCAATTCGTGCCTAAACCAAACCAAACTGCAATTATACAAAGAGGGTTGCTATGTACACTCCAACGGTCGTATTGTCATGGGAACGGTGATGTATGCCTTTGGGGAGTTGCTGCCAATTGAGCTATTCACTTGTTTGGATGTGCTGACCAAAACCATTAACTGAAAGATGCTAAAATGCTATGTGCAGCTGTGGGAACTGCAGAGTAGGATGATATCTCTCTGTGTATTCACCACTAAGTGTGTTAATGTGGCTGTACAAACAAACAACTCTGCAGCGTAATGGAATAATCATTTTAGTCATTTTTTTAGGAAAAATGACAAACATCCGCTTTTTCTAACCTTTCGAATGTGAGAATTGGATGCTTGTCTTTTTCATGCATGATGTATGTTAACCAACGTGTCTGGATGCAGGCTATTGGTCAGACTAAACAAGGCATTTGAAGATTTTAAACATTTTATAGATAAAACAATTAATAACTTGTTGTAGCCTTGAGTTAATCTTTAAAGAGTGAATGTACAAATCCATTGTGAGGGTCTAAATATGAGACGGACCGACCAAACAACAGATTGACTCAACGACAGCTGAACATGTGAGTCAAAGCTGAGCATCTAATAAAACAAAGTGACTGTGTAGCCTTCGACTCCAAGTTGTTTTATTGTGCTCCATGCTGTGTTGTCCACAGCTCAGACAATCTTGGCTCATAATTGCTCAGCCTCAGTTTTCACAAACAAGTGAAAACTAAAATGAGCAATTCATTGGATGAGATCCAGGCTGATGACGAATCACCAAATGTCTTTCACAACATTTGCTCATGATGTGATGTTGCACCTCAGAGTGAGAAACTGTTGAGAAAAGGAGCCGCAGTGATCACAAGATGAAGGGAAGGCAGATATACTGACCTCAGAGCCACACGTCCGTCCAAATTCATCCAAAGCCGGCGGCCTGAGGGATGTTTGTGTGGATGAAAATCCAAATTCAGCAAAAAATATATATTTTTCTAGCATTTGTTTTGAACAGAGCTTATTATTAGTCAAGAAAGTGAGCGAGACTTGACCTGAAGGTGGTTCAACTGAGGCTCCTGTCACTGACGTACACAAAAAAAAAATCGATTTACTCCTGGCAGCTTGTTCCTGCAGTGCAGCCTGAGGTGTGTTTTTGTTTGTACCACAAAAGTTGTTCACTGATGCAGTTCAGCAACCTGTAAAACCTCCTGCCTGTCTGAAGAAATACATCAACAGAGGAGACAAGTCAGCACAGGGATGTAGGGGTGATGTATTGTCTGCTGACCAGTTTGTTTCAGACGAGGAACCCCAGAAAGGAATAGATTTCTTTATTGGAGCTCAATTTTGAAATATTTGGGATTATAAAAAAACATTCCCGGCGTGGCTCGAGTGAAGGCAATGTCGGTCTATAGGTCGTTCCTTCGCGTTGGTCAAGACTGAAATATATCAACAGATATTGGATGAATATCCATGAAAGTTTGTACAGAAATGAAGCTCACTCACTGTGGTGATCTCCTGACATTTCCTCTTGCACCTCCACGAGGTTGACCTTTGTGGTTTTAAGTGAAATATTTGATTGATTGCCTTGAAATGTCACTCATTTTCCTCTCAGGGAAACTTTCATCAAGCGCCATGATCAAGTCAACACTTTAATTTACTACTACTACTGCTACTAATAGTAATAATAATCAGTTTATTTATAAAGCAAGCACAGGGGTGATGTGATCGTACCTCTTTGTTCCAGTAATAAGTTAGGATGTAGTGCTTCGTACCAACTGGGCGTTGGAGGGAGCATTGGGTGATACCTAGAACAGTGCATTACAATAATCAAACCGAGAATAGATAAAAGCAACTTGTACAACTTGCAGCCAGTGATGAACATTTTGAGATTATCTTGAACTGGAAGAAACAAGATTGAACAGTATTTTTGATATGGCCATCAAAGCAGAGGTTGGCATCAAATATTACTCCTCATTTTTTCTCCATCAGCCTCAAATGTTAGCACACTAATCTAAGAGGCATATAGTTTTTGTGAGCATGTTAGCATGTAGCTCCGAGCGCTGCTCTGCTCAAGTGTAGATTTAAGTTTCTAAGATCCTTGAATCTCAGCCAGGAGAATGAGAGGGCCTTATGAAAGCCAAAAATCTAATTATGTCATTCGTGATTCTGATTATTCATGTTTTTTTTAAATATTCTGAAATCTTATTAATCAGAAAAGTCAGGAATCTAATTAAATTAGATTCAATACTCTCTCACATGAATTCTTGCGTTCAAATGTCTCACTTTCTGACATCTGTATTTATTGTATTACTCTGTACAAATGAAGGGAGATCCCCCCTTCTTCTTGGGTTTCAGTTTAAGCTGGCTTTCACCGAGTGTGTTCTTAGAAACCCGGTTGTCCCAGCAGACCTTCGGGTCGAGTGATGTTAGCTTGGCAGTAGTCGCTGTCTGTGCAACACCCCCGAGGCTGCACAGGAAGCTATCAAAGATTCCCTCCTTCTTGTATCCTCCCTCCTGCTTTCTGTTTACATCTGCTATTGTTTTACTCACTATAATAAACTTAATGTGCACCTGTTACACAAACATTGTTTTACAAATAGGATACAAAGCTTGTAATGAACGGGAACGATGATAATAATAGTGTCACCGAGGTTAGTTTGCTGTTTACTGGCACTTATCCAGTGTAATTTTCACACTGCCCCTCCATCCTGCCCGATATTAATTACACGGCTCATTGATTTATTGATTACAGTGTCAGTGCAATCGGATCACTTCCTCGACATCGAGACAACAATGAAGTCAGAGCACTGGGGGCTACCATGAGGAAACCTTGATGTTGTTTAAATGCCAAGATTTGACAAACCATGCTGAACTTTAATAAGTTAACTACATTAGGATTACAGGTGACATTAGAAAAGACACATTCAGGAGTAGAACGGCTAACGTTAGCAGCTCAGTTCAGCTCTTTATTTGATTTGGGGAAGTTTATGCTCAAGCAAGATGCATCACATCACATTTGTCCTCATCCTCAAAGACTTCTCTCTTGTAAAAATGAAGAGTTTTCTTTGAAACGAGGCCATTTTTCTTATCATTACTGTAAAATGATGCTGGAGCAATAGAAGAACGCTGTTCTACATGTTTGATTAACTGGTGAGGATAATGACTTTTTGCCTGGGAGCTGTTAGCTTTAGCCTCAGTCTTTAAGCAACAATAGTGCTGTAATGTAGTCAGCAGTAGCCATCAAATGCAGGGTTAGGATCCATTTACAGGGTTTTCATTTGAAAACAAGTCACTTAGAGATGGATCTCATCCCACATAGAGTTAGTTGTTGTTAATTAGCTGACAGTAGTTAGGTACAGCTAGTAACATTGGCTGGTGACAGCTGGTTAAACTGGGGAGAGACTATCTCGACCCAGTATGCCTTGCAGGAAATTGAACGTGTAGCATTTAGCAGACACCTGAAACACCTGGAAGGATCTAGTGAATCGGAGGCAGAGTGGTGGGCAGGTCTTCCTGCAAGGCATACTGAGCAGGCACCAGGCCCCCAGGACGAGTGCCAGGCATAGAGGTCATTTTGACGTAGAGGCCACACCGTGTAATTACAACGTTACATGACCCACTGGGACCCCAAAAGACTTTTCCCTATTAGATTACATTGTGAAAGAAGCAGCTGTAAAATGGAGGATACATTTTTTTGAGCGTCACAAACTCTGTGAATTGACTCGTTTTACGAACAGAATTTGATCCATTTGGTCCGATAACATTTGGAAAGTCTAGAAGAGCTTCATGATTAAATAATTTTATCTTTGTTCGAGTCAGTGGAGAGCTAAACCAGACGTTAGCCTCTCGTGCGCAGACTCTGTGGGCCCCACAATGCCAAAGATCCAGGAAGTCAAGCTTTTTTGGTTTCACGCACAACTGAGCAGCTTCCCTTGGAAGGAACATGGCTTCCAGGAGAAAGAAAGAATTGAAATATTGAATTTGTCATTGTCGTCAGAGTACACTGCTTATGTGCGATGCTAAAATACAGACATTTGAGCATGTATAGATAGATATGAGACATATGTTTTACAGTAAAAAAGCAAACTGGTAAGCAAATATCTTATTTTCAGTGTTTCCAGCTGAAAAAGGATGTTGAGCTGGGCGGTAAAGAGAGGGGGGAGGGGTGGTTGTTCTACAGTTGCAGGGTCGGACCACAGAAAACATATAGGATGACTCAGAAGAGCAGGATGTTAGCCTGCAATGCTCCTGCAACACCTTATTAACCTGTGTTATTACTGCAGGCAGCGGACCGAGGGAGAGTAGGAATATTTTAGCGTGCCCTGCAGCTCATTTTGCTTTAAAATGTGTGAAATTAAACGTTTTATGTGATGCCTCTCACCTGTCTGCAGGTTGAAATTGTAGTACGTGTTGCGAGAGGTTCTGGGTTTCTCAGATAAACTGTTAATACAGGGAGAAAAAAACAAGCAATTTTTCATTTTGTGTTCCCAGTGTTTTTCTCAGGTATGTGACGGGACATGAAAAATGAGGCACCGAGTAAATAAGCCTTTATTGTTTGTTGTATTTTAAATTAATAACAAAATGCAGGACTTCAGCAGATGGACATCGCCGTTCCCTTTGACATGACACCATTCTGCAGTACGTCGACTCAGTGTTTGTAGTCGTGTTGTTGCGTGCTGCCAGCTCCCTCAGGCTGGACATTTTTTTTCTCTCTCCCCCATGCTGAGCTGCTGCTGCTCTCTTTACAGAGACTGTGAGAAGCTACCAGAATGACTTCACTGTTGGCTACAGCTGCAGTCGATCCCCAGAGCCTTGCTGTCTGGGGGCAAATCATCTCTGCTCGGTCTCATGAGCACATACATGCTGGAGAAGTGTTATTGTTGCAGACAAGCAGTAAACAATGCCCCAAATTAGAGACATTTGGCATGTCAAGCAGAGGTTAGCTCAGGTAATCCATTTGGTTTTGAACCAAATAACTGATGCAGCCGACCGAATTGTGTCCGTGTTTTTACGACATTAAATATACAAACCTAATTCTCGGTTAAATAAAACATAAAAACAAAGGTTTGCAGAATAGAGGTGGGCGATCTGACGGTTTTAGATCGGGATCAATCTTGAACTCTACTTTTCATGTGGACCGTAGAGATTGTGGTGTTAAATGTCCAGTTACTTCTGTTTCCAAACTTTACTTTCCAAACTAAGCATTTCATCATTTTTAAAAGAAAATATATAGTTTATGTGTCAGGTGTGTGCACTTTGGGATACAAATAGGAGCTAGTGTCGGCACAGCCTCATTTCCCAGACTGACAATTAGAGATAAGTGCTCTTTGTCCATTTACTCCCACCAACCTGGTCCCTCTTCCACCCCCGTGTCTGACTGTAGATTTCTCCCTTGTTATAGCTCAGACAACACGAGGGTATTGTTAATACTTGACACTTGACTTTAGCTCCCAAAAGATTGATACAATTCTCACATCTGTCTGTTAAACATGAGTCTAGAGCCGGGAGACGATTACCATAGCCAAGAAAGAGGGGATGCACATTTTAAACTGATGTATTCATGTGCAGACGCTGTGTGTGTAGTAAAGCTACAAGTCGGACATGTCAACTGCTCACTTAAACACATATGGTAATGATGGTCGGTCACCCTGCTGAGATTGTTTTGCCCATTTGTAGGGCTCGCAGCCCTTTTCTTGGCGCAGCATGCCCTCGTCAGCGAGACAAACAAGGGCAGCATCACACTGACAGACGTGTCAGGGAAAAGAGCACGGTGGCCTGCTGATAGATTCACAGTGGCCCTTTTCTGGCCCCTGTTTTGTGCTCTGTTCTCTTTTTTTTTTTCTTTTCTCTTCTTAACTTGATGAGGATTAAGCTAATGGAGACAGGGAATTAAAAGTAGTGATGGAAGGGGATGACACAAGATGGATAGAAAGAAAGAACACGGAGGTTTTGATCATATTAGTGCAATATTTCTGTTCACAGATGTTATAAAATACATCTGTACTTTGTATTTAATGATCTGGTCTCCTAGAATTACAAATACACGTTTCAGACCACCATGAAGTAACATTATGTTCTGACTCCCTAGCAATAAATCAGTAGTAGCACTTTCTTTATACATCGACCTATATGCAGTCCTGCTAATTAGACGTCTGTGTCGCAGCAGGGTTCGTTATATGTTGGCTCTGCGGCGTGCCACTGTAAATGCCACACTGTGATTTGTGCTGAGCCGAGGAGCGAGCCACGAGATAACTGCTGTTGAGTCAATATAGGCCACGAGCTCCGAGATGTCAGCACCTTAAAGCTGTCATGTCCTTTATTCTTCAGCCATTAGTGCTGAGCCAGTCAATGTGTTCGGCAAATGGCAGCACGCTGGGAATGTCAATGACGGCTCTGATCTAGATTATTTAAAGTCCCCCCTCCAGTCAAAAATGGGTTTTTCATCTTGTTACAGTTGAATGTTTGAGCTTCACTGTGTAGAATTATGTATGCGCAGAGATTGACACTCGAAGGCTGATTTCATATTCATCTGCTGAATGATTAAATTTGTTCTGAGCTTAATGAAAATGTGATTGTAAGAGGCGAGTCCATGAGCATGATTTGTGACATCATTAATAGTTTGGAGGCTGATCTTGGTCCAGAGAACACAGTGAGGAGGTTCGACACGGCCTTTTGAGGTGTCCGATGATATATATACGTCTATGTCCTGTATGTTGAATGTTACCTTTTGTGCGATCTCTTGTTATGTCGTAGTTTCATCGTTTTCTAGCTGTTTCACTTGATATGCCGTTATCTGGCTCAGGTGAATGCCTGCTATTGGCTGTCGCTACTGTAATGTCGGTGGGGCCACATCATGGTGTTTGTTGTTTGGAGCCCTGATGAAGATCTAATGCTGGGAACATTGTTGGCTTTTGTAATTGGCCTTTTAATGATTTAGCCTCTACAATAAAGGCTTTTTAATGTTTCCTTGCTTGTTTTTGATAAGAAACTTTAAAAAAAGGGTCATTACATCACCGAATCTTGCTTTGGTGCCAGACTGTGGTGTCAGCTGTAATGAAGTCTATGGGAGATGCATGGAGGAACACACTAAAACCCAACATATCTTCGTCGTATGACTTCTGATGAAGAAGTACCTCCAGAAAATTAAAAAAACACACTTCGGAGAGAGGTTAATGACTGACTTTTTTCCCCAAATGATGACAGGGCTGATAAATACTGTGATCAAACAGGGCAGGTCCGACCAAATATCGCTCATTAGACTGCTATTACACTGCAAACAAGAGGCTTTCTTACACAAAGTCAAGGAACGGACAATGTTTCGATCAAAACATTGAGCCATTAACTTTCATTTTGGTACCACTGGCACCACAGTCCGGCACCAAAGCAAGATTCAGTGACGTAATGACCCTTCCTTCTTTTTCAGGTTCCTTGGTTTTTGATATTTTGCATGGATTGCCTCTGATTTTTACAGTCAAGTAGGAGACATCTTGTGTCCGGCAATTAAACTTGGGAAATGAACAATATCTGCATCTTCATATGTCCTGAAATTGTTCATGAGGTAGAGGGAGTAGGTGCCATTTTAAGGATTCTGTGTTAATCAGTCTTATTTTCTCTCCTTTTTCCTTCTTCACATGTACTAACACTGCTAGTGTGATAAATCATGCTAACACAAACCCTTTCCTTTGCTTCTTTCTCAGGATCTGGTATCCGAGTGCACGCTGGCCAAACCCCAACAGCAGCAGTGCAGTGGAGCAGGGAGCTGTCCGTGGTGCTGAATTCATCTGCTAACAGAGATCCCCATTGCACACTCATGTGCTTGGGCCGCTCCTGATACCTCCCAGTCCTAGAAGCAACTGACCACAACCTCCACATCCAAGATGGACGATGACGGGCGTTACAGAGATGGCCGCCAAGATTTCATCCGCGGCGCCAAGGACATTGCCAAAGTGGCGAAGAAACAAGTCGGCAAGAAGGTGGGGCGCGGTGTGGACAAAATGGCCGACGAGTACACCAAGCGCTCTTATAAAAGGTTTGAAGAGGAAGATGATGATGAAGACTACGCCGGCGCGCCGAGCAACGACGGTGGATATTACCGCAATGACAGCCGGGCCAATGACGATGAAGGTCACAGCGACTCCACTGAAGGACACGACGAGGATGATGAGATCTACGAAGGGGAGTACCAGGGCATCCCGAGGGCTGACTCGGGCAAGACTGGCAGCTTGGATGGCGTGACAGCCGCCCAGGCGCAGCAATTCAGGGATACGTCAGCCTACGAGGCTGAGAGGAGGAAAGACCAGGAGGAGTTGGCCCAGCAGTACGAGACCATCCTGCAGGAGTGTGGCCACGGGAAGTTCCAGTGGACGCTCTACTTTGTCCTGGGGCTGGCGTTGATGGCAGATGGCGTGGAGATCTTTGTGGTCGGCTTCGTGCTGCCCAGCGCAGAGAAGGACATGTGTCTATCTGAGCCTAACAAGGGCATGCTGGGTAAGATTTACAGATATCAGTCTCTTGCTTCAAGAAAGAATAATAAATTGTAACTCCACCGATTTACACATTAAAGCGTGTTTACAGGTCTTGGGGAAGAGGAAGCTGCATTTGATAAATTGCTTCCAGTGATGTCACTCAGTGGCTAAGTTGAATTGTGGGTAATGTAGGCATCAGTTTTGAGGCGAAACAAGAATGCGTAGCATAAAAAAGGTGATTTTTGCTGTATCAAACTGTGCATAAGGAGTCAACATTACCCACAATGCATTAGTCATTGTGTGACATAACTGGAGGCTATTTATCAGATTACATGCAGCTTCCTCTGGAGCCACAAAAGGCTTCATACTACATTTTCAATAGTACTCCTCAAGACCTCAAGAAGTGAGCACACTTTAATGTGTTAAATTGGCGGAGTTACCCTTTAACAACACATGGGAGGAGGGATTACACACATGAGAACTCTGCAGTATCAACTGTCTTGTGTTTCTGGCCACTGAGCAGCTGTTTTCCTTCAACTCGTCTACTATCTCCTACACCCTCTCTCTGTTTACTGTCGTCTCTGTGCCTCCTTTGGGAGTTTATGCCACCGCTTCACATTTTATCTCTGTCTTATCTGAGCCGTTACCTTTACAGCTTATCCCCCAGTAATTGCTTTTCTACAGCCTCGTTGGCAGAGGAGCTACAGCTATTTAAGATTCAACTGACCGTGCAGCTTCTGAACGGCAGCAGAATTTTAAATCGAACTCCCAGCTGATCCGCACACAAACTGTGTCTTGGTCCTTTGCCTCCTCACAGTATACGCTGTCTGTGTTTCTGTTTGCTGTGAAATGGGCAAAGACCTCGTGATCATTTGCTATCCTTAGGGCCAATGTCCAATCAGAGTCCAAACCTGCCTCGCCATCTGTCATTGGCTGCTCAGCAAGGACACCGTGCACCAGGGCCACAGGTCTCCTGGGGATAACAAATCCAAACATACTGTAGAGCTGACGTACAATATGTATTTCATCTTCCACATAGAGATACACGGAGAGACATTTTGCTTGTTTTCTTCCAGTGGATGAAATAAAGACAGTCTGACATCACAGTGAGATATTTCTGTCCAGCTGACTTGTGGAAAGTAGACGTCAATCATTCTTGGCATTTTACAGCTTGTAAAGTTCACACCCATTCCTCGGCGGGTTGTTCAAAGACGAAGGGATTATGGGGGAATGTAGAGAACTGGACATTTACAATCTGAAATGTCCTGATTTGCAAAACGTAACCAATTAGAGCGAACAGCAGGCCGAAACGAACCGATCTGAATACAAACATCATCTGTCAATAATTTTTGACTTCAGTTTAGTCTGATTATTTCAGATTTATTTTGGCTGAACTAAAAATGCTGCTGAATCCACATTAATCAAACATAAAAACAGATTGAACGAAATACGGAGAAGAAAACAGAAGAATGAGATCAAAATATTAGCGACAGCAGCTTAAAATCTCAACGTGGCCTCAGTGTTCAGTCACATTATTTAATTTTGTTGAATTAGATGAGATCTAATTACATAATTGCCTGCGCACTCACTCACTCACTCACGGGGTTTTGACTGTTCGACTGTGCCGCTGCCACGTCGATGAACATCGTCTCCCTGCAGATGGGGGTGCCTGTGTATCGAGTGTCTGTGCTATTTCAAAATGAGCGTCATAGATTCAGGATGGAAGGATGTTGTTGAGTAACACTGATGCTAACATTGACCTCTATCACTGTTGACGTCCTCTGCTGAATTAATTCAGATTGAGTCTCTTTTTTTAAGAAGGTCGCAGTTTGTACTCGATTTTCTTTCAACCTTTGAGAAAGAAGGTTTTGCTGATAAAGTACAGTTTGTTCTTTTTCAGCTCAGTCCGCTGCCGGTCAGTGAGCTGCAGCGCTGCATCAGTGTTGAGAGGTCAAGTGCCATGTTCACATGGACATTTCTTCTATTTTCAGCTTCAGTGTCCCTGTTTCCCATCCTGGTTATTTGCAGTTGTGCCAAACAAACACGCTTTTTTTTTTTAACAATCAGGCAATACTCTACACTTATTGGGAAATAAGGGTATATACACGTACATAAGCTCACAGGAAAATGCATTAAGTACAAACACACACACACTCTCTCAGCTACGTTTGGCAGGCATCCATGCCTTTAATTGGTTACTGGGTTGTGTGATTTTCCTAGTGGTCCATGCACAGGACAAGGTATGGATTGCAGAGTCGACATGTACAGTGAGCTGCCAGTGTGTGAGGGAATGTGTCTGTCTGCTCATACTGCCATGATGATTTTCCATGTGTATGTGCATGCGTGTCGTACTCATAATGATGTGTATGTGTCTATTCCCGTGGCAGCAACACTAGCAATTGCTACTGTGCTACTGTTGCTACGTACTCTGCAGACAGACAAAGTGGGCGACTAGCTGGTGAACGTAGTGGAGCATTTAGCAGCTAAAGAATCAGATGTTTCCCTGAGTGGGTGGAGGAGACCAAAAACAGAGCTAAAAGGAGAGTGGATATTGAACTTACATTCATTAGGTGTCCAGAGACATGACTGTAAATGAATGCTAATTGCTAATACTAGTTTGCTGTCTCAGTTTTGTTCACTGAAGAAAATAAAAGGAAAGTGATTAGGAAAGAAATGGAAATACAGAGAAGTAAGAAAACAACAAAAAAACTTGATTTTGTATGACTATAATCCAGTAAAAAGTATGCTGTTTCCTTCAAATTTGAACCTACATTACTTTTAAATAAATACTCAGTTACTTCCACCTCTGGTCCATTACATCTCTCCCGTCCTCCCTCCCCTCTCTCTGGCTGGGTTTGTGTCATGCCACTGTGGAGCCAGTAGGGAGACACGCCCGGCCCTGACTCCCTCCCCTCTCCCTGTTACGCAACACGCCTGACTCATGCTAGAGAGCCTCCTTTGCTCATGCTTCTCTGCATCCCATGATTCCTAGTGTCCTCTCTCCCCCACCCCCACCATCACCCTCACCCTCACCCTCACCCTCTTCTTCTCCACTGGGTCTAAATGTAGCTCCCACTGCCGTCATAGTGCCAGCCACTTAAACTTGTATTGTGCATGCACCTTTGAACTGTATGTGTGTGCAGTGTGAGCGTGATCTCCAGGCATTTTTGACTTTGTTAGAGATGTTGTAAGTGCACACCACAGATCACATATTCATTCAACAGAAACTTCAAGTTAAGTAGAGAAATTGAAAGCAGAAACACCAGAGTCAGGCTTTCTAATGACAGCAGTGATGCCTGTGGTGAAGCGTTTTTGCACATTCAGGTGGAGGAGGCACTTTCACAGGCAGCAGAGGAGCACTGAGCGGTTGTCATTGATTTGCCCTTGTTGTGAGGCTGCAGAGGTTGCATCTGCAGCGTGGTCTGTTTGCCATAATGGGGAGAAGAAAATGGGGTTTGTTGTATGCAGCAGCTCTGCCACACAAAAGAGATGTCTAGAAAAGTGCTGCATAAGCATAAGTACTCTAAATGTCAAGTAGATTTCACACTGTGGAGCCTCCGCCTGCTGCAACAATTTTGAGGAAGAAAGATCTGGTATATGTGCTTAAAAAAGCCGTCTATTTATTTTGAAATTTCCAGCCATACTTCTGTTAGATATTCTTCAGGAGACTGCATCAATCGTGCACTGCGGCTACATGCCCAATTAGCTATTGCACAGTTGCTCCTGAGGCTAAAAGGAGCCTTTGTGTATTGTAATGTCTCCTTGGCCTTTTAATGAACACGGAATCGAGACCTGAGATCAAGAATAAAGGGAAGCAGACGGGATGAAGAGAGAGTGGAAAGGGAAGAACTACCTGTGTCTGTTTGATTTACTGGCTCCTGTGGGAGAGGCTGGAAGAGGAGGCTGTAGGCAAACCAGGTTAGATTCTGTAGCATGCCGGATATAATTAGCTATTTGAACAGTGAAACTTTGGTACACATTATTGCAGATGGAAATTAGTATTCAGCTAACATCTGAGAATAAATATGCAAGCTCTCAGGCAACAGATGCTTCTGTTTCTGTAATTCTTTCTTCCACAGAAGTGTTATTAAAAGTGTAAAAGTTAATTCCCCCATAATATTTGATCAGGATTTTTAAATTGGTGCTGGCTTCATTTGGATTTCTTCGTCGAAAAATGGCAACTTCCCTGATTTGGATATTGCACTTAGCCATACTTCAATGTTGCAGCCTGCTCTCACTCCCAACACATCAAATACAGCAGCCTAGTCAGTGGCGCTATGCTTATAAGTTTGATGCTGTAGTTAGCCCTACTGTGTCACTTTTGATAGTCTAACAGGATTTTAAATATTAAGTATTTTTTCTAACTTGTCCGCAGAGCCCTCCACGTGCAAAACTAATGCTTGAGGGGTTGGTAGAGCATCATAGTTTGAAGCTTAAGGCCAATGACCAAGCTCCTGTATTCGATGAGTTGGGAGTGAGAACATGTTGGCAGATTTTGATAAGGATTTTGGATTTATTGTGCAGCCCTACCTCAGAGTAACCAACAATAATAAAGCCTGTTAATAGAATACAAACTTGCATGCCACAAATAAACACCCCTTTAATAGATGCATTAATACAACACAAACAAGAGCTTTCCCTTCGTTTAAATGAGCACAAACAGTGACTTTGCATTGCACTAACCACTGAAGGTGAATTCAGGGTGCTGGTGTCCTTGTGTCAAATCGTATGCAGGTAACAGTTCAGCTCTTCCACCCTTTGAAGTGTGTTAATCAGCTGCTGCAGTGTTTGTTTTGCATTCACATCACAGCCCTCGCTGTGACGGAGCGAGACTGCAGCTGCAGAACAATTATATCTATTATATTTCAGCTCTCGGTGGTGAGCAGTGAGAGGAGTGTAATGGCTGACTGGCCAAGTCAGCTGATGAGGGACTGCATTCTCCTCCAGTGCCTCAACCCCCGGCTCATTCAAAAAGCCCTGTGCGCTCTGGCAGAAAAGGGAAAACCGGCTATTAATAGTGGCCCCCTGCCCTGCCCCCTCCCTCACCCATGTACACAGACACACGACCCTGCAGTGGCACACGCTTTTTTTCTTTCCATGTGCATCCACACACATGTACACCACACACTCGCACACACTACCCTGGAGCCTTTGGGAGCTCTGTCACAGCGCAGACAGGCCACCATCCTCCCCTCCTCTTTCTTTTTTTTGTCACTCTCTCTCTCTCCCCTCCCCCCACTTCCTCTCCAGAGCGCTGAGGTGCTCAGCTGTATGAAGACTCCTCACCCTCTGCTCATCTCTCTCTCTCTCTGAATACCTCTGTTTCATCTGAAGTAAAAAGAGATTTCACAGTATCTCATAACATTGCACAATACTATGAATTATTAAAGAATGGAAGAGGAAGCGGTAGCTGTTTGTATTATTGCCCGTCCCCTGCTGTTAGGTGTAACAATTCATTGGGAGTCTGTAAATAAATATGAAACAAATGTTGATACTGACAGACGATAAAAGCCTGAGGGGCTTTAAAAACAGCTCGTATCTAAAGAGAGAAAAGCAGTGGAATAAAAACATTACCACCAAAGTCCACCAAGAGGAACAAAATACATCATTTTAGTTGTGAAACTGTGTGAAATTTTAATATTAATATAATACGAATACCAAATACTAACAACATGAATCAATGTTTGGCAGCTTACTACTGCTGCATGATTTAAAATGTAAAAGAAGATGGGAGCAGAGTCCTTGTTGGCAGAATATGTGTCAGCCTCAAACCTTGTTGGGGCCTTTGAATCTCCTTGTTGCTCTTTTCATGGCAATAAAAACAGAAAATAGCAGAACAACAGTTTAGAAAACGACGGGGTTGTAGCAGCGACAGAGTACAATATATAAGTATGGGTAACTTTTCTTGCATGTCAGTTTTGTTACGGCTGCATAAGTACAATTGTGTACTGCTAGTCATTAAAAATATACCTTAAAAGATTGTAAAGTTTACCACAAACTTAAATTGCTTTCTTTTTGGCATTTTACCCCAGTTTAGCCCCTGATTTACAGTTTGTAGTGCATCTTCAACTGCAGTCCCGGATGGTAACTCCTGTATTCAAGTGGTTTAGGATAGATTTTGTGACTACGTGTATGTGAAACCAGTCGCTTGTGGTGATGAACCAACAAAGAATAATCAAAAGTTGATATCATGTCCATGTTGTGTGTACACTGTGTTTCCACTCTGCCTACTGTATGAGTCAAGAAACTCAGTTACTGCAGGTTGAAGTCAGTTGAAAGAGCATCTTGATCGGAGCTCCTGAATCCTCAGACACCCAGCAGCAGTGTTGGCAGTTGGGAAGCTGGTAAGGTTGTCTGGTTGTTCAGTTATCTGACCACTCAACCCGATTGCCAGAATAAATGCTGGAAACGTATGTCCCTGCAAACCATGGATATGTACAGACTTTGTGTCTCAATTTATGTTGTCACAATGTTTGTACTAGTCAGGTTTAGGCACAGAAAACACTTAGTGAAGGTAAGGAAAAGATCATGTTGACTCCAGCCACCTTAAATAACCTTACTTAGTTCAGGCTGTACTGCTACAGATTTGTCTCTTAGATTAGAGAATGTTTTGTGCCTTCATGGGTGAACATAAGGTACAAATACGGTCCCAAGAGATCCCCTTATGTAACTGTATAGGACGTCTGTCCTAAAATATACTTTTCAGGGCAAACATGTACTCTCCTTCTCCCTCTTCTTTTGAGATAAGCTTCAAAATGTTCTGTCAAACTGGTGACATTTAAAAAACTCACACACTCTCATCACTTAATCTCTCTTTAAAAGTCCTAATTGCTGTTATTTAGTGGCCAAACTGCAAAGTCACAAAGTGCTTTGCATTTATTGATGACAGTGAAATTTAGCTTTGAAACCTTGCACTTAGTCTCCAAATCAATTATTTTTGCCCATCAGATGAGTAAAATGAATCAGGACATAATTCATCCTTGAGCTAAATGCAGCTGATAATTGATCCTAACCTGAGCCGGCTGACTGTGACGACAGAGGGAGATAGAGAGGGAGAGACGGCGATCAGTGGTCAGCACAGAAGTCAGATTGTCAGACTGCCCCTTAAAGGGAGGCTTCAGAAGAGACTCCATGGCCCATCCTGGTCACTGTGGTTGTTTTTCTGTCTGTCAGTCCTTCCACCTCGACGCTGCTGCATTGCGGCGACGGCTATTGAGCCCAGTCATCATCACTGGCTCAGTGTTGCCGCTTTGAGCTGTATTGTCAGGAGGAGCGGCTCACAGCTGTCTCTCTGCCCTGGCAGGGTGGAACGCATGTAGATAAGCACCCACACACCCACACACATAATGACAAAGTACGAGCACACACTTGCAGTATGTGACAAAAAGGGAATATTGACACAAACATGCTCACACATTCAGAAAGAGAAACTGCACACTCACTTTTTATGATACACACACATATACACCTGGGATGATGAAATCTCGCCAACGTTTGCACACAAAGAACTCCCTGCAATCAATCAAACAACGGACTGAAAGTCACCTTCTTCCAAAATTCAGCACTGCAGTGTTTAAACAGAGAAACACAGACAGAGGGAATGAGTCACACACACACTTATCGATGCATTAAAAGGTCTTTTCATCTAAAAAGAAAAGGAACACCCCTCTTTATATTCCTCCAAGTTAAGATCATCCATCCTCAGTGCTAAACTTGCCATTTTCTCCCTCTAACTGCAGCTTCATCATCCCAGCAGTCAGCTTGTTAGGACTGCGTGATGGATTATCTTCGCTGATCCAACAGACCATTTTTACAGCCTATGTAGATGTAAAACAGGAGTTTTATTGACCGCGTGTCTGGCTCGTTCACGCCATTTAGCTGTATGAAGCCATTTGCAGAAAGTGGTATCAGTCGTTCTGATGTGACGGGGTCGAGAAACAACTAGTGCCCTCAGTGTTGCTCGAAGCCTCCTTGATTGTTGCGCCTTTGAGGTAAAGAGCAGCAGTCAACAGTTGGAGATAACTGTTAAAATTCTGCCAACTCAGGTTGCAAGGCCATTAAAAGTGAAAATGAAGATAGTTAAGTGCTATTATCTGCTTTAAATTTGCCTTCCTACTGGTGAATCTTACCATAAAATCAAGTGACAATCGGCATCTAACCACTGCACAAACTTTTAACTCTCACAGATAAAACTGAAAGTTATTTCTTGTCTTGGGTCGGCTGCAGGTGATGAAACATTTCAGCTCAAGGTCAGGTGTCTCTGAGATTTAGTCTGTATCACACGGTCTTCATCCAGCCCAGTAGCCTCAGAATTACTTCAGATTACTTACTACAGATTTAATGTTTTTGCACCTCATAATTTATGTCCAGTGCTGATGCAGGAAGTTTATATGGCCTGGCAGAAATTTAGGGTGTGGAAGTCACAGTGATGGATGGTGTAGTGAGTCTGACTTTCATACAGAAGACCTGCTGTTCAATGTTGCGTCACAGACGGATTTGCTTATTTATTAACCAGAACCACCTCACCTTATTGAGGAAGTTAATTTAACACAAACCAGGATCGTTTTCTTAAGCTAACAAAGTCGTTTTAGTGCTTAAACCTAAACAAACCAACATGTGCCACTGCCTGGATCTAGTCTCCTCACCTAACCCAACTTAACCATGGCATTGTCAGATCACTGAACACATCTAACCAGTGATTTGTAACAGTCCTCATAGGAACAGGCTCCCGATGTCGTCCTGCTGATCAGGGTGTCTGATCAGAAAACACTTCGATGTGTCGTTGTAGAGGACACGGATAAACACATTTTATTGTTTAAGTTGGAGGCCTTCTTAATATTTGCAAATGGTAATTTACAGTTTTGATGAAATGATAGAAAAGATCATATTTATTGCAAGTAAATAACAGTTAAGGGGATCTTCATCAACCCCCAAACACCACAATGTTGACTGGAAACAGGAAATTATCAGAGATCTTCTGTTTCCACGTTCAATGTTTTGTTGTCCCATCCCATCCATGTCACTCTTGTCCTTACAAGTGCTTTGTCACTCTATAATATCATCACATTAGTTCCTCCTTTATTCCCATTACCATTATTACAGCTGATACAGGGCTTTGTCACGTAAACAAAAACAGATGCTGTTGTTTTTGGGCGACTGCTGCTGTCGTTCTACTCTGGTCTCTTGTATAACTGGACGTTCAGACTTTTCATTATTCTGAAAACCTTTAGGACTGTTAGAGTAACTTGTAGACCTTGAAAACAATACGATCTCAGCTGATATCTGGTTAAAAGCTCTGGTAAAATTGGAATTTGAGTGGAGATTGTTTTGTCAGATGATCAGCCATTTGTGTACCTGCAGTAATGAGGTCGGTTCAGTGGAGATGCATGCCTGTGAGGTGGACACACTGTGTTTGATTTGCCTATTTAAAAAAAAAAAATAGAGCATAGATGTGAGCTTCTATCTTTCACATGCAGAAAACTGGAAACGATATTTAAACACAGATGTCAGGACCTGGCACTGTACACCGGCCTTTTCCTCCTTCATCATTCAGAGTGATGGCACCAATCACTTGTGTCACTGCAGGCTCGGGCAGCGTGAAGACTGTTGACAGGACGTCAATAAGGCAGCAATTGCAAGCGAGCAACTGGTGTGTGTGTGTGTGTGGGAGCCTCGTCAGTGCCGCAGAGGGAGAAAGAAAGCTGGAGAGACATACAGAGAGAGGCCGGCTTGGAGAAGTGCAGAAGATGCGAGTCATGTTAGCGCCTCCAATCACAAGACTGGTTGACAACAGTGAGGTTTGCTTCTGTTATCAGCCTGTCGGCGCCCAGGCAGCCACCTCCTGATGTGGGAAGAGAAGACACCGGCTTTTCCCAGGATAGTCAGTCTATAATGTGTCAAGAGATGATACCAGAGGGAGAAAGAGAGTTGTAAGATGTTAGGAGTAATCTTTGATTCCAATTTTATTTTTGGTTGGAAGAGTTTGACATGTCTATTAATTTTTTTGTCTCTATAGACAGAATCACAGGTCCGGGTAGACAACTGGTGGTTGATTTGCAGTGCAGAGATGTGAAAAATCGGCAAACTTGTTTATTTCTGCTGTCATTTTCAGCAAAAGTGTTTCTTTTCATCTTTAGATGAATGTAATCTACCCAACAGTGACATCTCTCCGCTGGTCATGGCGTCATACCCAGCTCTGACTCTGTTAGCATGCTGACATTGGAGTTGTAGGCTGATTGATCTTGTAATTTAATTCTCCGCAAGAAAGCAAATATTTCACAAAATGTAGAACTTTTCCAGACAGAGTAGTCCAGTCCTGTTTTAATGTATAATCAACCGCATTTTCAAAATAATTAGATTAGAAACATTTTTATTCATGAGAGAAATATATTGATGCTTTCATCTTTCCCCAAATTAAATTACTGGTCTCTTTGCTTCACTGCCTGAGCCTGCTCACGTCTTCGAACTAATACAAAATGCTGCAGCCAGACCGTAACTAGAAGAAACAAAAGCAATCACACAACTTGACTGACTCTGACTTTTAGTTTGATTTGTGAGGATTTTTGTAATTTTGGACCCAAAAGCGGGTCTCAAACACACAGGTAGCAATAGTCCAAATGTGGATTTGTTGAAAAGTTGCACAGATGGAGGTGAGCTGAGCCAGAGTTACGACTGAGCCGAGCAGGCAGAGAGAGCTGAGTTGTTGGCTGGAAGGCAGACTGGCAGACGCTGGGCGAGGCAGGTAGACAGAGGGCATGATAAACCTGAGGAGAGGTAAACACAAGATTAAAGAGGATTCAGGCCAAGAGGAGTAAAAATAGTAGCTATACTTCAACTTGGATGTAGCATTAGTGCCACATCGGCAATGTGAATGATCTGGCAAAGAGCCGGGGGATAATAATACTGCCGGAGCTTGATGAGTGATTGATTGAGAGGTTGATTGGCAGCAGGAGGGAAATGATGATCACCATGCAAACAGACAGAGAGAGAGAACAAACATGGCACCAGCAGGAGAGAGGTAAACAGCAGAAACACAGAGGGAGGAGCGCTTATTTTAAATAAGGCTGGGTGATGTAAAGTGATGTATTTATCTGTGCTCACCAGACGATATTGTTGCCTAGCCCCTGGATTTATGAAGCTCTTTCTGGGGCGCCCTTCCAGTGGACAAAATGTGGGGAAGTTCCCTCTCTTCACTGTAACACCCCATGGCATACAACTGTATGGCTGGTGCCTTTTTCCACCCCTGTGACTTCCTCTCCACACAACTGAAATTTAAACTATTTTCCAGTAAGCCCTCTTTCTCTTAATGTGTTTTTAATGAATTCTTTGTGGAGTGAACTTCTTTCCACTGTCCAAATTGTTTCTGTTGTCCTGTGTTATTTTTCTCAAGTGCATCATTTTTATAAAACTGTTATACAAAGAAGGTGATTATTATTATAATCTTGACCCCATCACCCCTCGGCTGCGGCAGCATTCAGGTGATTATGCTGCACTCCTCTCTCTCTCTGTTTTGTGGGTTATGCAAAATACTCCAGTACTCCAATAAAGCCGCCAAATGAGCTAATTTACTGGGGGATTGGAAATCTAATGAGAGAGGAAGTGAGGGTAATATCAATGAGTTTACTGATGAATAACACCTTATTATCATATCCTCTGTCTTTCTTCCCCTCTCTCATAATCTCTTCCCATCACACTCCTCTCTCCTCTTCCCTCTCTCCTTCATGGCTTTGTTTCCCCCCCTCCTCCCTCAGGTCTGATCGTGTACCTGGGGATGATGGTCGGGGCCTTCGTGTGGGGCGGCCTGGCCGATCGGATCGGCCGACGGCAGACCCTCCTCATCTCCCTCTCCATCAACAGCGTGTTTGCCTTCTTCTCGTCCTTCGTCCAGGGCTACGTCTCCTTCCTCTTCTGCCGCCTGGCCTCTGGTGTGGGGTAAGGGGACTGATGAGTCACACACAGACACAGCAGGCACGGCTTGAAATGAGACAGTCACGACCCAGTGTGGTACATCAGTTGACTTGACAGCCAGAGCAATGCCACATGTCAGACGACAGATAAAAATACTGCGCTTATATTTATAAAATCCATCCTCAGATTTGTTGCATTTCAGGATGTTTAGATTTTCTTCAGACTGTTTTATTTACTTGCAATTAAAGTTGGGTGTAAAAGGCATGAAAATGTAGCTACTATCAGCCTGAAATGAATAATTTGTGGCTTTGTTACATTCTGGTCTCTTAAGGCTATTTCTGCTTCTGGTGGCTGTGGCTAAATGTCAGCAAAATGGCCGCCCTTGCTCTGATTGTTGGGGTCTGACTTTAAACATGACCTTTACCCGGTTTTAGATGTTTTAGATTAAATATTAGCTGATCTAGTTTTAATTACACTAGATCCACTTCTGGTTGTCATCAAGTTAGATTTTTGTCGGTTATCACCAAAGACAAAAAAGTTAAGACCAAAACAGACTTCTTATTTTCAATGTACAATTCTGCAATGACAGTGGAATCTGGCAGCGCAACCTATTAATCTCTTTAATTTACATCCTGCGTGCAATTAAGTACATTTGTTTGTTGTTTCTCTTCAGTAATAGTTCAGTAGTGTAGCTGCTCTTCCCTGCCTGCTATCCACGATTAAAAAGAATCTGCAGACTGTGAAACTGTTGAGTCTCTGTTGTTCTTGTGAAATGAGCATAGTGGCCTATTCATTATGGATATTGCTGCCATTTGCGGTGCGGTGAACTTTAAACTTTTCCAAATGGACTCATTATATCACCAACACTGCCCCTGTTGGACTGCAGAGCTCTCGGTCTGAATGTGCTCCCATCTGATCGTAAATTGTTGTGATGGAAACATGTACAGAGGCCGTAAAGATGGTGCCATGGATTGCAGTGAGCTCTGACTTTAATGGAGGCTTTCAGGACTTTAATCTTCACTCTTAACTACAAAGCTGCTCAATTGTCTGTCTCACACTCTTAAGATCTTAAAACCGTTTCCTTTAATGCGTTTCGTCTTTCTTCTTTTCCCTCCTTGCTCCCTTTGTTGTATTGTTGTCTTGTCTTTTCTTACTTCACATTACCTAATTTGTTTTCTTTTTCTCTTCACTACCATTTTAAATTACCATTGTCATCTTTCATCCTTTCATGTTTCCTCCATTCTTTCTCCTCTCTCTTATCTCGCCCACCACTTGCTTCTCCTCCATATGGATCCTTTCTCTCGCTCTTCTTTTAATTGTCTTTCCGTTTACAATTCCTGCCTCTCTCTTCTCTCCGCAGTATTGGCGGCTCCATCCCCATCGTGTTTTCCTATTACTCTGAGTTCCTGGCCCAGGAGAAGCGAGGAGAGCATCTGAGCTGGCTCTGCATGTTCTGGATGATCGGTGGTATCTACGCCTCCGCCATGGCCTGGGCCATCATCCCACACTATGGTGAGAAAAACAAACAGATCACTCAGTCAAGAAATCATTGTCTGAAGCAATACGTATACAAGTCACTTAGCTAAACATCCTGTCATTTTGCCGTGGCTGTTTGCACTTGACAGGGATGGAAAGTAAGAATATTTACACACAACCTTTTCACAGGTACAGGTACTTGTTACGTTACAGATTAACATTTGTTGTAGAAAACACATGATCAACTTAATTTTTGCAGGTAAAACAGCCTAATTTTATATAAACTAGTGGAAATTATATTATATAATAAATATAACGCCCTAATTTGGAGCCATGTTGCACAAGGAGCACGTTTACAGTTAATATTTTAAACTTCTAACATACATTTTGGTGGTAATAGTTCAGTACTTTTACTTGTAATGCAGTATTTTTTACTGTAATACTGCTACTTTTACTTACTTGATGCATCACTATATGGTCGGCTACAGTACATTAGTGGCTTTTCAGTAATTTAAGCTGTGTTTGAGTGGGTTGTAAAACAAGTGTTACCTTAATTTCAACTTGTTTACTTTACTCCCCAGCAGCTATCTTGAGCAGGTTAGGTCTAATCAGAGCTGATTTGATCAGCGGTGTCGGTCTCGCTGTACTAACAGAAAACCGAATCCTCTCAGATGTGTGTCTGAGGAATAGAAATTGCAAGCAAACTGCAGCTGTTAAGGGAGATCATAATTTTGAGGGAGATCATCAAAATGTTTCTGCAGGGCCTTTTTCTTCACATTACATTAAATCAAACACCCACTGTATAATGAGTCTCTCTACTTATATGATCGTGCTACACAACCTTCATCCACTGAGGGTCTGTGATCTCAAGCAGTTATATTTTCAAGATTAGGAACTCTAATATTTTCAATATAGCCGTTGATTAGCATATACTGTAGATAATTAGATATGTAATATTTGCAAAAGGAGAGTATTCTGGTTAACTAAAGTGGAAAACATACAACAAAGCCACTGCAGTGCAGTTTTGCAGACAGCCAGAGCGTCACAGTGTCAGTAGTGGAAGCTTCTTGAGTCCTGCAGCTGCCTCTTAGCTCTCGTTTTCTCTGACACCTCCCCTCTCTCTCTCTGCTCATTTAGGCTGGAGTTTCCAGATGGGCTCGGCCTACCAGTTCCACAGCTGGCGTGTCTTTGTGTTGGTGTGTGCCTTGCCGTCTGTGGCGGCCATCTCTGCCCTCACCACCATGCCTGAGAGCCCCCGCTTCTTCCTGGAGGTCAGCCTGTCAGCTCTCGCCGCACTCACACTCGTGGAGACATTATTTAAATGCATGTTGAGTTCTTGAATGCATAAACAGCCTTGGAAGACCGAACACATGAGTGGAAGATGCTACGCTGCAGACAAAGTGCTGCTCACACACTTTTCCAGAATATTTTGAATAGATAAATAAATATGTGCATATATACATCCTGTAGTAGACTTAACAGCAAGGCTACACAAAGCACTGCTGCACTTTTATTCATATTCAGTATATTTTGAATACTGACACGCCAAAAAGTAAACAGAAGAGTTATAGATAAAGACTTTCAAGATGATTCATATTCAAGAAGGTTGTGAAATTTTGAATACATGAAGGAATCTTTCACAGGACGGTCTGTGAATGTCTAGTGTGCTTTTCGTAAAATACATTTTTAGCTATCGTAACCACATCAAATTATATCACCAAATCACCAAATGACAGTGACTCGAGGCTCATGCCACCTGCTGGAAACCTGTCACCCCTCCCTCCTGAGGTTTTTCCAGCTGCTACAACATGAGTGCTGACTAACATGTGAATACGTTTTGTTGTTTTCCTCCCCCAGAATGGGAAACACGACGAGGCGTGGATGATTCTGAAGCAGGTCCATGACACCAACATGAGGGCCAAGGGCTACCCAGAGAGGGTCTTCTCTGTGAGTCGCCCTCAAGAATCCTATTGTCACTATTGTCTGTTTGCAGGAAAAACACCCTCACGCAGCGCGTTGTGTCTGCCTGCAGGCTAATGCAGTGCAGCAGGTTCTGAGCTCTGTGCTGCATAAATCTGCATATTAATGAGTTAAAACAGATTCTCTCTAAAGTGCTGTAATCTCTTAATGCTTCGAGCCACGAAGTTCATATTAATAATTAAATAAAAAAATATTTTATAACCTCCTCTTATTACATTAATGAGTAAAATGAATTATCATAACTGGCCGTGTTTGATATATCACCGTGTTAATGGTGAGACATGAGGCAGATCAGTAGCCTATCGTTATATCATTTGTGAGTGGGATGGAGTCTTTTTATTGTCTCAGGGGTTGTGTGTCGTTATGATGGAGCTTATTTACTAGCTGTGATTTATACATTAATATTAATATTAATATGTGAAGACCATCAATTTCACTGAGCAGCTGTAATATTTCAAAGCAAATGTTTACAAATGAAGCAGTGATGAAAAAGGGTTTGATTTATTATAAGCTCTGTATGTTTGACATCACATAAATATCAAAGCCTGTGTATTATAATATACATTATAATTATAATAATAATAAAGCCACATTTTTGTAAATCAAGTGTGAAAAATTTGGTTGATAAAAACAAGTTTGCGAAGGAAAGATGAAGAAAATTGATAATAGTTAAACACAGCAGATAAATCTAAGTACTGTGGGATTGTGCTGTTGTTTCCAGGTGACCACCATCAAAACAGTGAAGCAGATGGACGAGCTGGTGGACCTGGGCGATGGTGCCGCCTGGCATCAGAAATGGAGGATAAAGCTCACTACACTTTTCCATCAGGTGATAAAACGTTCAGTGTTTTTTTTATTACACTGTTTCGATATGTCTTAATATCAGCTGTACACTTAAACAAGGCAACACACTGAGGACTGATCAGGACTAATGATTTGTGGATGCTTGTATAAAAATGTTGGTTTCTTAGAATTAAATCTGACCTAAATACTGTAGAGTTAATTTCCATAAAGCTCCTCAACTACAAGAGGATATAAGTGGGAGATAAACAAGAAATGTTTCACATTATAAAAGTAGTTCACATTCAACTGCGTGTGTTTCTCGCAGTGTGTTTCACCAACTTTGTTCTTTCTAACAGGGATTATAGCCAGGTTTCTTGAAGAGAGTTAGATAAGAAGTGAGGAAAACTCAAACTATCAAAGCATCATAAACAGATAATTGAAGGAGTCTTAATTTAAATTAGTGTCAAATAAAATTACTGAGCGCATTCGACAAACAGTTGTAAACACAAACTTTAGTCAGAACCTCAACGACATTTTTAGGTTTTATTTGTCATAATTCTCTGTGTCTTTGTGGACGGTGTGTATTCAGTGACAGGACGTGTTTGTCTCTCAGCTTGTGCTGCTGAGGACGTCTCAGTTTGTTTACTCTGTGTCTGGAAAAGGACATGGTGTTTATTTCTTGCAGCTGATGGAAAGAAACTTATTTCCAGAGACCTCTAATATATGTTGAATTTGTATTTGACTGCACTATATATTTATGATTATCTCTCTGTGTCCTTGTGTGTTTTCCTTCAGGTGTGGAGTAATTTCCTGACTGTTTTTTCTCCCGAGTACCGTCGCACCACCTACATGATGATGGCTGTGTGGTTCTCCATGTCCTTCAGGTAATATTAGTTTATAGAACGGTGCACCGTGGCAGGTGTTTCTGGGTTTTATTTGGACTTACAATACACACAGCCAGCGTCAGTGAAGTCCATTTATTTGCTGCAACCAAAGAGACCAGGCTTATGTTGATCACAGCAGTATTTGGTTGCTGTTTGTTGGCTTAACAGCTCACTGTCAGGTAGCTGTGTGTAATCAGGGTGCAGAGGAATTGCTCATATTCAACATTATCTGCTGGCATGACGAGGCCAGGCTGCTCGTCAGCAGGTTCATATTTCCAGATGAGCAAATAATCCAGCAGCTTCTATAAAGTTTTGAACTAAAAGTAATGAGGCCAGCAGGGAAATACTAGACTTTGTAATAATGCTGCTGATACACACGAGTGTCTCTCTTTGTAGGGCAGAATCAAATACAGGTAAGTAAACAACAGAGAAGCAGAAGCACAGAAGATTAAAATAGAAAGTTTAGAAACTTACGGTGGGGGAAGACATTTTCAGATCCCTCAGCATTTATACTCTTGGGTATGTAACATAGGAATTTTTCTTCATCATATTTTAAGCTCATCAGGTGTTGATAAAGTAAATAATATGCAAAATAACTGTCCTAGTTTCAGATCTGTATACTAAATATGAAGGGAGGGCCTGCAGCTTTTTAGCTTAGCTTAGCACAATGACTGAAAACAAGGAAAACAGCTAGCAGCAGTTTATTAATTTACCTAGTAACACCTCTAAAGCTCATTAACCAACATGTTGTACCTTGTTTGTTAAATCAGTACAAAAACCACAGCGTAAAAACAATAATTTGTCATTTAATAGGTGGCTATGTGCCGGACTAGTTATTAGCTGAGGTGTCTGCTTCTTATACTTTCCGTACAGGTGTTACTGTGCTTAGTTACAAAACCATATTTATTGAATGTCCCTGACATTTTTATCCAGAGGGCACAATAGCGGATGCTGCATAAATAAGACCAGCAGTAAGACATAGTGCACAGATTAATGATGTTACAAATACATTATATCTGTCTCCCTGGAGTATTCACGCACACAGCCTCACTGCTCATGTGCCTCCTTGATAGAGGCATCATCTCTCCTGTGTCGGTCTGTTACTGTGTATTTATCTTTTCTTTGACAGCAGCGCTCTCTCTTTCTCTCCTCCTCCTCGTCCAGCTACTACGGTCTGACAGTGTGGTTCCCCGACATGATCAAGTACCTGCAGAAGCAGGAGTACTCCTCACGCACCAAGGTTTTTGTCAAGGAGAAAGTGGAACACGTCACCTTTAACTTCACCCTGGAAAACCAGGTTCACCGCCAGGGAGAGTACTTCAACGACAAGTGAGTCAGCCGACCAAGCCGGTCTGTCAGATGAAAGCAAACTCATTTTGAATAACATGATGATCAGGAACCTTTTATTCCAAGGATATTCAACAATTTTCATGTTTTATCTCCAGTACTTGGCGGATGAATTTATTCATAAAGTGTAAATTATTTGTGGTGGATGACAACAAAAATGATGAAAATATGAATGAGGCCTCAGCAAATGTTTTATTCCCAAAATTGCTTTGATTGGATGAAAGCCCCGCAGGCTTGTTTATGTTTTACAAGCCTGTCTTTGATTTTTCCTTTGACCTTGCCTTTTCAGCCTGAACTCTGCTTGTGGTTTGAGTCCTTAAAATTCAAACAGTAATATGGTAATAGAATATCTGACAGCCCCATAATTTAAGCCCCCTTGTGATGAAAGACTCTTTGCATCTTTCTTTTGTCTCGGTCCACTTCCATGTTGCATCTATTCATCTTTTCTTTCCCTCCATTTCTCGACTCCATCGTCCCTGTCTGTAATCACTCGCAGATTTATGAACCTGAGAATGAGGTCTATGGTATTCGAGGACTCGCTGTTTGAGGAGTGTTACTTTGAGGATATCACCTCCAGCAACACCTTCTTCAAGAACTGCACCTTCATCGCCACCCTCTTTTATAATACAGGTACCAAACACACACACACACACTGACACTGTATGATTGTAAATTAAACAGGTGGGGAACTATGGCCTTACGTCAGTGAACACCACTGGATCAACGTTGTTACGACACAGCTCAAGCAAAGAGGAAAAGAGAAAATAATTTCTAACAAATGAGAAAGGATTATGAGCTGTGCTGTAAACATCAACTTTCAATTTTACAGCAAAAACATCAGGATGCATGAGTGAGTGGAAGATATGCTGTGGGGATGAAAAAGAAACTTGGTGCGAGCAAATAAACAGAGGAAGAGGCTTGCATGATTTATTCCCTCAGTAAACAGTTTCCTAATGAGTTTATGGTTTCAGTCACTAGTTTCAAGTCTTCTTCAACACAGCACGATGTTCATTTTGTGAATTATGGTCATTTAGAGTAAAACAGAGGACAAAGCAGTGTATGCTTTAGGACACAGCTACCTTGTGACGCGACTACGGCATGTCATATCAAATCAGGATATCTTCCCCAGCTCCTCTTGTCTAAATATGGTCACTTCCGGCTCCAAAAAACCAAGATGGCGACATCAAACTTGAGGCTTCAAAATGGTAGTCCACAATTCAATGAGTGAAATCACGGTGGGTTTACACTTTGGATCATAGACACATTTTTCTACTACTTACATCAGTTTGTAGGTGATTTCTTTGATTTGAAATTGATGTCAAGCCTGAAAAAAAGTGAATAAACTATGTTCTGAAAAACGCTTAAATTAGAGCTAGTCTTTCCCCTTCCTCTCTCTCTGTTCTTACTCTCTGTATGCTATTTATAGTGCTTTAAAAGAGCTCCTTATAAATAACTTTCTTTTAAGTAGAGGTATTGGCACAGTTTCATTCTTCTTTTGTGTTTGCTGGCTACAAACGCAATCTTAATAAAGGACTGTGTGAGTTCAGTTTTATCATCGAGTATCATGACGGATGGAAGACGGTGCAGTCGCTTATATTAAGACTTTTAGTACAATATATTATCCACACAAAAGCCGTGGACGCAGTATTTTCCTCCTTTCCCTCTTCCGATGTATAAAAGATCAGCCAAGTCAGCTCCAACTGTTTGTGAAAATGGCTCAATTACTTTTCCCCCCTCTCCGCTGACTGACTGGCTCTTCACCAAATGCAGCAGAGCAGACGAACTGCAATGTCTCCTAGCAACTCCGGGCTGAATCATCCATTATTTCAGCTTTAAAATTGCGGAGCTGTCTCTCATCTCAAACTGTATGATTGATTTTCTGCTCCGAAATGACACGAAAAATGTCACATGCAGAAAGCCGATGTATCTTCATGCATTCAGAAAAAGGACACTGTCCGCTGTAGATTGAGCAGCTGTGTCCACACATACAAACACTTGCACACAATAGACACATGAGCCCGGGCCTCCCGCTCGCTTTGTCGGTTGTTTGCAGTCTTAACGCACGTCAGGCAGTCGCTCACAGCTGCTATCAGTGGCAGCCAGTAGTTCCTCGTTAGAATGGGATTATGAAACTTGTTTGCTTATTAATGTTTAATCTGCTCTTTGGGCTCCCCGTTCAGAATTTAAGGCTTTGTGATAGTTGCCATAGTGTTCGTTATTATCACAATGCGGCGCGATGGGAACAAACCAAATGGAAAATGCAGCTGGGCTGTACATCATGTTCGTCTGTATGAACTGAGACAAAAAGGGCTGTTCTTCATAGTTCATCAGTAAAATGTCAGTAATTGGGAAGATCAAATACCTGTGGGATTTGAAATTGGTTGAAATGCATCCTACGAGGGCTTTACAACCTGCACAACACACAACACCCTCTGTCCTTTGCTACTTGATTCAGATAAGGAAACGCTTCTCATTACGAATGGAAGAGGACTTCAGGAAGATGAACAAAAGAAGGAATACAGAGTATACAGTACAGATAGTGGAACAGAGCTTCAGGCAAAATATTAGCATATTTAAATATTATAGAGTAAAAAACTGTCTCATAAAAAGCAGTGAGCATATTTTTCTGGAGCAAACCGGATTCACTAGTAGATACAGGACAGATACAGTAGATAGATGCAATATTTTAGCTGTTTGTGTTTAGACTCATTTTTGCTGAATGCTGAATATGGGATCCAGTGATCAGCCAGGCCAATAATCAGTTGACCCATAATATGCACTATATACATGTAAATATGTATATTTATACAGTACTTTTACTTGGACTTTTGATACTAAAGTATATGTGATATCAGATGCTTTAAGATTTGTGATTCTCCCTGTGACCACGTGGGTTTCCCCCGGGTGCTCCGGTTTCCTCCCGCACACTAATACAAATTTGAATTTTAAAAAATGTATGGTCATTTGCATGTAATTTTTTAAGATGACTGTTTACTTTTATACAAATTGTTTCCCTTTTCAGAGTTCATTACGGTAATGCCTCACTTACGTTTAGCAAAAGCATTCATCATTAGTCACTTTATGTGTCTTCACAAAAAGGGAAATTTCATGTTTTGTTTCCTTGAAGGAAATAATAATCTGTTGTCAAGCGGTAACTCTCTCCCCACTCGTCCTCTTCCATTCATTCTGATCCAGTCTACTTTGTTGCTTTCATGATGTTAAGCTGTTGGTAACCAAACTTTGCTGCAGGTGTTTCACATTCAAAGCCTTCACTGTAAGGGATTATACTGTAGTTATAGTTGCCTGTGCAACATTAATACCAGATTACTCACAACCATCTTTCCCTCAATTCTGCCAACAAACTCACTGTGCTAATCAACCTCTTCAACCCTACTCCCTCTCTGTCTCCCCCCCCTCTCACCATCCTTCCCTCCCTCCCTTCTTTCGCCTCAGACCTCTTCAAGTACAGGCTGGTCAACTGCAAGCTCATCAACAGCACTTTCCTGCACAACAAAGAGGGCTGCCTGCTCAGTGACGTCAGTGATGACAACAATGCCTACATGGTCTACTTTGTCAGTTTCCTGGGCACCTTGGCCGTGTTGCCGGGCAACATTGTCTCGGCGCTGCTAATGGACAAGATCGGACGGCTGAGGATGCTAGGTAACATGAGCGTTGGGCCACATCACAGTTTGCAAATTAAAGAGGGGGGGGGGGGGGGGGGCTGGTAGAAGACAGAACTTGTACCAACAACACTGGGTTAGGTTTAGGTTTAGGCTAAGTTACCATTGCCCTGATTAATAAGGATTAAAAATGCAGGATAGTTCAGCAGCTACTACTGACCTCACAGGTTCTATGTTCAGGTTCGGTGTCCTCCTCATAGCAGAGTTTGACAGTATAGTTGTTCACACATTTTTCACAGAAATGAATCGGTTTATCTGATATTGACGTGTTGGTGTTGTGCCTTCAACATCATAATTAAAGTTGTTCCACAACCGTCATTGCAGCTGACCAATCGTGTAATCATGGTTGTCATAGCTGTCATAGCAACTTGTGTTGCTCTTGTTCCTGAAACGTCATAGTTAATTCAGGACCATTAATTCAAATAATGACACAGTGGCCACACCTGGAGCAAGCTGTTGTGAATGTGAGTGTCATCTGTTTTTTGTTTTTTTTTCTCCAGTTTTCGGTCGCAGTTTGTTTAAAGTTTAAGCTACAAAAATACTGTCAGGGCTTTCAGTTTAGGAAAAGATTATATGGGTTGTAATAGACTAAATTCACTTAAAACGTGAATTTCTCCCATTTTCCATTTTTCCTCTTTTTCCTGAGCAGCAAAGCATAGATATTATGAAAATGTGAGCGGTCTGTTGCAATGAAGGTCCTGGAGCAACATTACTTATGGTGTTCCAGAAACGACACCAACACGGCAATATCAGATTATGTGGTATGAATCAGAGTGCCTCTTATCTGTAGTAGCCCGAGTCTGAAGTGTGATTTCATGGAATTAATTGAAGTCTGTCTGCAGAGCAAGTTTGATAAAAATGCGAATCTCCCGGTGAGACTTTTAATTATTGGGAATCTTTCTCGAGGAACTTTATTAAAAAATAAACAAAAGCCAGTAATGCTTTCTTTTGACACATAGGCAAGGTCAGCCCACATTTAAAGTGCACTCACAAATCTTATTGTAGAGTGATAAATGACTAATGATTCAGGCTGATGAGACCGTGTGCTGTCGGGTCTGATTATATTACAGTTTGAAGTGACGTACCAAAACTAATTATTAGTTGGCACAAGCAGGATTTCCTTCCTTTCTTCATACGTCACTGATTTTTCTATCATCTCTCTTTTTTTCCCTCTTCTTTGTCTCTCTCCAGCGGGCTCCAGTGTGATCTCTTGCATCAGCTGTTTCTTCCTGTCCTTTGGCAACAGCGAATCAGCCATGATTGCTCTGCTCTGCCTGTTCGGGGGAATCAGCATCGCTTCCTGGAACGCCCTGGATGTGCTGACCGTCGAGCTCTACCCCTCTGACAAGAGGTAGGCAATTTAGGCATGCCCTGAAATCTCCTTGACACTGGAAAGACGCGGTCAGTGGTGCTGAATGACGTGGTGAATGACGTCACGAGAGTTGCCCTGCATTGATTGGTTGGCTTCCAGGGATGGATGACATTGTGGGGTGAAATCATTGGTAGTGCAAGTGATGTAAGACATTTAGCTGTCTTGTTGCCGCCTAATGGCTTTAGTAGGATGTGCTCTTAGCTGAGTTTGCAAATACTAAGTTGATTAATTCATTGAAATGCAAACTAATTCAGACATTTCACCACAGCAAAAACATGCATCTTTTGTGTTGTCCCTGTGAGATCAGCGTTTGAGTTTTCATTTTAGAGGATGTAGCGCCACCTTGTGGTCATATGGAGTCCCTGGAGCCTTTACAAAAATGATGTTAAACACAGATTAAGTTTAGAGACTTGGCTTAACATTTCATCTCAGAAAGAAAATGTCTGTTTTAGGAAACAAAGTGAAAGATAAATCTTCTGTTGCCGTATCACTCCACTGCTTTTCTTCTCTGGCCGACTGACTCTGACTCTGTACTCTTTGTCTGTCCCCTCTCTTTCCTCAGAACCACGGCATTTGGCTTCCTCAACGCCCTCTGTAAATTAGCGGCTGTGTTAGGAATAAGCATCTTTACCTCGTTCGTTGGTATCACCAAGGCGGTGCCCATCCTATTTGCCTCGGGGGCGCTGGCGGCGGGCAGTTTTCTGGCCCTCAAACTACCAGAGACGCGGGGTCAGGTGCTGCAATAGTGTGGCGCCCAAACAACTTTCCTGGGGGGGCTGAAGAGTTTTCGCCACACTGTGAATGAACAGCTCAAGAGCCCTCCAAACCCTACCCTCTAACCCCCTCCCTCATTAGGATAGTTTAAGTTTGTGCACATACTGACAAGACAACACGGAAGAGTGACACAAATTTGCTGTAAATATTTGGGATTGGTGATTATGTGATAGGTACCCCTCAGTGCTAGTAATGCTGTGACATGCCTGAACAGACTTTGAGACAAATTGTTGTTGATTGCTCAGAATTAGCGCAGCAACATGAGGCAAACATACTATTAACATGTTCAGTGAAAGCATGACATTTCATTCTGAATATAATAATACATTTAGATTTGGTCCTCCGTATAAGCACATACACCCAGGGTTGGAGGTCAGGGGATGGGGGCTCTTGATAACGAGCCATGCAAATAGACTCATAGAAATGACCACTAGCCATTGTTGCAGAGTTCTCTGTAGTCACCCTCATTCTTCTGAGCAAATTCAACTCACCTGTCAAGTCTTGAGTACTTTGCCATTGTTGGAGATAGAATCAAAAATGCGACATTTATGCCTTGATTTGAAGCATTTTTGACTTTGCGGGGGAAAACCGAGACTGTCTTGGCTTCTCTCCTGTCCTCATTCTTTATCTCCTGAGGTCTTGTGTTGGTGTACAGACTAACTGCCATTTTATAGATTATAGAACATTCCAGGTTTGCTTTTGTTGTTGTTAGGATGTGATAAGGAGATCAATCGAGCCCCTTCTCCCTTTAAAAAACATTGTTTCTGATCACCTCTGAAAAGTCACGAGTTCATTCAAATCACGATGCCATCTAATCGCAAAGATGACGCTGTTTGTCAAAATGTACATTTTAAGCACAACCAGTGTGAAAGACCCCGAACATTTTCTCGACGTGATGAAAATGTTGGAAATCTCACACTCAATCACCATTTTCAATCATACTGTGTATCCCTTTGTAAGAAATGCCTTTTTAGTACCTCTCCTCCCAGACTTACAGTATGTTTGTCTCTTATAAATATGTTTCGGAGGGTGTTATGCATGTCACAAAGTATGTATGTACATTTATGAAAACTGAGAGTACAACGTGTGAGAAGCATTTGTGGACATCGATTACTCTGGCTTAAGTCACCGTGATATTTCAACAACAGAGAGTGCTTTTAATCTGCTTTTAATAGCAGTGATACCCTGAATAAGGTTGATGAACCTTACAACACTCTTCTTAGAGCACACTCCACAGGATCCTCCATTGACTTAAATCATACTTACATGTGAAAGAAAAGCAGGTAGTCAAAAAAAAAAAAAAAAAAAGTACACAAAAAGCCTACACTTTTAGTTTTGATGGTTTCTGTGCAGGCACAAACTGTGTTAAGTGTGTAAGAGGTGACAGATAAACTATAATCTACTTATTTGTGTGAACTGAATGTTTATATTAATGTGAGCGTGCTTCTTAGTGCAATATTGAACCTCTGTGCAATATTGAGATTAATTCTTTCTTTCTTTTTTTCACCATTTCACATTTGGCAAACACTTTTCTGATATGTGAAAGGTTGTTGGGTAGCTGTCTTATGTTGATAACTGGACATGGTGTGATAACATAGTGGACCTGTTTTTTTTTTTTTTTTGCGCTTGGATAAAGACAGCCTGAAGAGTTTAGCATCAATATTGTTGGAAAATACTAGATTACAAGCAAAGTTGTTCTATTTTAATTTTTCCTAATTTGGGGTGTGTATGACTCTGGGGCACATAACATGTCGAACAGTGAGGACTGATTGCAGTTTTAAAAGATTATTCTGCGATTGAGCGAATGGATTTGGAGTGCACTGGGACCTTGTGTTTACTTGTGCTTTATTATACAAATGTAGCTAGATATAACATGAGCTTCACCGTAGAGAACTCACTGCCAAGGGCTGATTGTCATATACCCCACATTGGTAACAGCACAGAGTGTCGGCGAAAATTAAGGCCACATTCCCCCTGAGCTTGAAAAGCAAGGGTGATATGTTCACAATTGCATGGTAAAAAAAACCCAAAACAATCATTAACATGTCGGATTAACAAAAAAAAAAAAAGTTTTCGTCCAAACTGCCATTTTGTAGGATAGCAGCCATACGTAGACTCAAAGACAGTTGAATAAATAGACAACCCATTGCACTAAATGTACACTGTAGTACATGCACAATTGTGAATGCCTTGAGCTCTTCAAGACAAATTCTGATGCAGCCTTGCTAGAGATTTAATGAAGACCAAGGTTTAGCAAGAGCACAAAGACCAAAACCTACCAAATGACAAGATTGTGAACACGAGTGCAGTTGTGAACATAGGTGCTTGGAGCTTTGATGACCTGCCCCTTACGTTTCCCTTCCTCCGTCTCACACCGACTCCAAATTTGACATCTGACCCATGATCTATGAGTGTGCCATCTCTCATTAATTATTGCCAAATATTTTGTATGGCCTGAGTTTACACATTACACCATCAATTCTCTGTTATAGATATGAATATATGTAAATAAAAGTACTTATAATGTATCTAATAAGATAGTTCTTCAAACCTTTTGACCCCTGGAAATTTGCAGTCAGTCGTTGTAGGTTTTCAGCCATCGATCGTGTGAAACCAGAGCAACTGGACTTGTTATGTCAGTGAAGACTTTTTCACAACTCACCTGAGAACCTGTCTTTAAGAGCCCGGGTGCTCTTGTTTAAATCACTGCAAGAAATAATGGCTTCAGAAGCCAAAATGGCCAGCAAGCCAGAAAAGCAAAATTTGCCCAGATTCTCTCATAAAAGCACATTGATAGTATATAAATGCACATTAACTGTACAAATATAAAAGCTAAGCGTCAGCAGTCCTATTCTCTGTATGTTGTCCTGTATCACCCATGAAATTAAGAACAACGATGTCAAGATAACTGTTGTATTTGTCCAACATGGAATGCTGTTAAAGCGCTAACCTGTCTCAGTGACTCAGTTCAGGCTACGTCCAAGTCAAAAGTGTCTCACGTAGATACATATCTATAAGCTTATGTTACAGGGTTTTTTTGTATAAACAAGTTGCCTGAGCAACAGTCAATCGTGAGT